>NC_142013.1:52194886-52447386 GCF_049901735.1 Notechis scutatus | reverse complement strand
ATTCTGCTGAAACGTTGCTACAACTTTAAAAGCACCACTACTATGACGTGGGAAAATACCCGAACAAAGCTGAAGGCCATATATATATATATACACACACACACACACACACACACATGGTATTCAGCTTTGTTCGGGTATTTTCCCACGTCATTATAGTTGTGCTTTTAAAGTTGTAGCAACGTTTCGGCAGAATGTCATCTGCAATCATCAGGCACCCAGATGAAACCTAGCTTCCTAATAAATGATAGCCATCCGTTTACTCGGAGCCAAGCCACACTAAAAGCCTCCAATACAGGAAACACAATGTTGCCAACCAATCAAGACAAAAAAAGCTACAAAACAGACAGAAGATATTAGAAACACCAATCAAACAGAACACAGCAAACTCCAAGACCAATAAACACAGACCAAGACTCCCAACCAATCAGGATGAAGAAAAAACCATTCTGGCACAGCAGTAGGCTAGCCCCAAATTTAAAACAGAAACAGCTGTGAAAGTCTGACTCACAGACGAACACAATACAGAAGCCTGATGATGGCAGATGAGATTCTGCCGAAACGTTGCTACAACTTTAAAAGCACAACTATAATGACGTGGGAAAATACCCGAACAAAGCTGAAGAGTTCCTTTTTATATTATATCAGGGGGTCTCTGGAATATTATGCTCCAGAAAAATAATTGCTACTGGGGTTTTCAAATTTACACAGTGTGGCAGAAGAGATCCAGAAGATATATATATATATAAAGCAAAGCAGAATTTAACACTGTACCTGACCAAAACATGCATCTAGGCATGGCAAGTGTTAGTGTTTGGGGATTAACCCCTAGCAGAGTATTGCAGCAGTAGTCAAGCCAGGCAGCCAAACGAGAGTGGAAGGGCCCCAGAGTATACACACACTGAACACAAACACTGTTTGTAGTTTAAATAGTTTTTAATCCATTTAGAGTTTAAAGCATTGTCATTCAGTCCATTAGTCATTCACAGTATTTCCATCCAGTAAGACTCACTAGTATAGTCCAATTTAAGAGTCCTTGCAATATCTTTATCAGCTGATAAAGATATCTTCTCCTCCTCCGGTGCCTCTCTCCAGAGGAACAAACGCTGGATATTCAGCAAGAAGTTCAAACAGTAGAACTACGCAGTAAATCAGCAAACAGTAGCAAACAAGAACAGTTCAGTCACAGGCACTCACAATTAGTCGCAGTAAGACACAGTTAGTCGCAGTAGCAGTTACAGTAAGTCACAGCTTCTAATGCTTCCTTATATTGTAACTTCTAACCGCACCCTTAATCGGCTAATTGCCTGCAACATTGTGCTTAAAGTGATAAGCACTTAAACCATGATATCTAAGTTTTATATATTTATTCACCCAAACCATATTTGGTATCAATGTTATACCTAACATACTCCCCTTTTGGGTGATATAAATATATAATACCTTTACAATCTAATCCCATATTTTTCACAACTCTCCTGGTGCTTAGTGGCACCTTGGGCTTTAGTAAAATTATCAGCTAAATTGTCCTCCGACATACAGTACTCTAGCTGAATCATCTTACTTCTTACAGATTGTCTCACGTTTAGGTATCTTAGATCTGTATGCTTGCTCCTTGTTTTTACTCCAATATTTGTGGCCATTTGAATTGCTGCCTGATTATCTTCATGTATAATTATAGGATAATCTACAGTTATACCTATATCAATTAACATTTGTTTATACATTATTAATTCTGTACATAACAATGATAAACAGGAGAATTCTGCCTCCATAGTAGACAAACTTATATGCTGTTGTCTTATTGACTTCCAGCCTATTAATGTCTTACCCAGCATTATGGCTGTTCCTGAAGTCGACTTTCTAGTGTCTCTTTCTGATGCAAAACTAGCATCTGCATAAGCACTCAAAATTAAATCACCCTTTGGTTCTCAATACAATGAATAATTCATTGTCTTTTTAAGATATCTTAATATCCTCTTAGCTGCAATCCAGTGTCTTTCACATGGTGCAGAATTGAATCTAGCCAACTGATTCACGCAGTACGAAATATCTGGTCTAGACCAATTACTAATATAACTCAAACTACCAATTAAAGATTGATAAATCACCTTATCAAACTCCGGGCTTTGTTCATCAGTGTTGCTAAACTCCTGACTCATTGGAGTCTTAGCTGGCTTACAAAGCTCCATCTTGTAATCTTTTAGCAATTTGCTTATCTTATCTTCCTGAGATATCTTAAAACCTTTCCGTGTTTTATTTATATTCAAACCGAGATACTTCTTTATCTCCCTAATTGCTTGATCTTTATTCTCTTTCCTAATGATGCTATTATTTTATTTGCTTCATCATTAGTTTCAGTTATCAATGCAATGTCATCTGTGAATAGTAATAATAATGATACTTTCCCATTTGTCTCCCTCTTAAACAGACATGGATCGGCTAAACCAGCTTTAAATCCTATATTGTCTAGTTCTTTTACAATATACTGGTTCCATTCATAGCCTGATTGTTTAAGACCATAGAGGCTTTTCTTTAACAACCAACAATCATTATTATTCTTATTTTCACTTTTAATACCAACAGGTTTTTTCATGTAAATAATATGTTTTAATGGGCGTGCAAGTAAGCAGTTTCCACATCTAGATGGTTAACTATATAGTTTTTACTAGCTGCCCACACTAAAGCTGCCCTCAAGGTTGCTGCCTTAAGACTAGGTGCAAACACCTCATCATAGTCATTAGCATTCTGCCTAAAACCTTGGGCTACTAACCTTGCCTTATGGATTAAATTACCATCTTTATCTATTTTTACCTTAAATATCCATTTGCAGCCAATGGATTTCTTTCCTACAGGTAATTTGGCATTTTCATACACCTTCATATCTCTTAATGAATTCAGTTCCTTATTCATTGCTGCATACCATCTTTCTTTTTCCTTAGTAGGATACTTTTTAATTTCTTCAACAGAATTAGGAACTTGATTAATCTGGCATATTGTGTTAGCCTGGTACCTATCAGGCGGTCTAGATACACGTGTAGTTCTTCTGGGAATTACAGGGCTTACAGGAGGACTTTGTTGAACTACTACCTGTTCATCTTCCTCATCCTGTTCAGCTATTGAATCTGTTTCTTCCTTTATGGGCACTATTTCATCCTGTATTTGTCTCTTTACTTTATTTTTAAAGTTACAGGGATAACTAATGGGATTTCTATAGGATTCAATAATTACATCTTTATTGGCATCCTGTTCTAATTTCTCCCATCCTTCATGTTCTAGAAATTGGGCACTAGCACTACATAACACTTTAGATGTGCCTTTCTCCCAAAATCTATATGCCCTATGGTTTGCCTGATAACCAACGAAGAAAAATCTTTTAGCTCTATGTTGCCCTTTTTTTCTGAGTTGTGCAGGAATATGCACCCATGCTGGTGCACCAAATGTGTGCAGGTAACTTAGGTCAGGTTTCCTGCCATGCCACCTGGTGAATGATATTTCACCTGTTGTTGTATTTACAACGTTGTTCAATATGTTATTAGCACACATTGTAGCCTCCCCCCACAAAGAATCAGGTAACCCAGAATCATATAACATTGTTCTAACCATTGCCTGTAGTGTTTGGCCTCTTCTTTCAATAAAAGCATTATGTTCTGGCCTGTATGGAGCAGACTTCTTATGCTCTATTCCAGCTACCTTAAGTCTGTTCTGGAATTTGTTATTAATAAATTCCGTGCCATTATCTGTCACCAGGGTTATCAGTTGCCTTTTAGACTTTCTTTCAGCAAACTTAAGCCAATTGAAAAAATGTTGATATGTTTCAGTTTTGCTTTTCATTAAATAGCAAAACCCATATCTAGAATAATGGTCCATAATGCTCAGTATATATCTAGCACCCCCAATACTGGGTTTCTTTGGACCTATTATGTCTGCAAATACTACTTCTAAAGGTTCTTTTGTTTTGAAACCATTTAGCCTATTTGCAGGCAATACTTTGCTCTTATCTTCACAGCAAACATTACAACGCAAATATTTATCACAAGGTTTTAACCTTATTCCTTCAGATAACTCAACTGTACGTTTTAGCATTTTAAAATTTACATGCCCCAAACGCCTATGCAATAAATGGATACATTCTTCATGAGGTTTTATATTATTAAATACAGTTTGAGCCTCCCTTTCTTACTATTATCTAAGACATATAATGTTCCATTTAAAGCTGCAGTTACCCTTTTGTTATCTTTTCAATTATGCAATTATTATCCTTAAAAGTAATTACATAATCTAATTTATCTAATACCCTTACTGAAAGCAAATTAAACTTTAGTTGCGGTACATACAACATTTTTATATCCTGGTTTATGCACGGACAATGTGCAAAACCTTCACCTTTCGCGTTAAGATTCAAGCCGTTAGCAAGAGATATATGTTGAGAGCTTTTAGACATTTTTATAAATTTAGTCTTATCTCTTGTGATGCAGTGGGATGCGCCACTGTCAACCACCCATAGATCATTCTTCACATCAGAGTTGCTAAACGTGGCTAGTTCAAATGCTTTCTTTGGCTTTTTTATATTCTGGCTTTTTCTCTTTTTGCAGAACCTTGCCAGATGTCCTCTGCCTCCACAATTAAAACACTTTTTAATTGTGTATGCCGTCGAAGATAAATTCTCTTCTTCCGGTGCTTTACTTTTGCTAAGCTGGTTTCTTTCAAGCTTTGAAGATAATTTCTCTTCTTTCTTATCTTCTCTCAGCTCGTCACGCTCACACCTTCTTCTGGCTTCTTCTAATAGCCTGCTTGTTATGTCGGTTAATGAGAGGCTTTCTTTTGGCAATACCTCTAACGAAGTCACATAGTCATCATAGCTTTGATCTAATGAAGATAATATGATGTAGATTTGTTGCAGTTCATTAAATATAAGCTCTTTTTCTTGCAAATCTTGAAAAATGCTCTTCATACAGTTTAAATGAACTAACATATCTCCATTCCTCTGAAGATGCGTCGAAAAAGCTTCCGTGTAAGATTTATATGTGCTCCTACACTGTCCCGAACATAAATCTTCCTGAGGTTCTCCCAGCAGTTTGCAGCATTTTCTTCTCCACGAATATGGACAAGCTGCTGATCACAGAGAGTCAGTCCTATGATGCATAAAGCCTGCTCATTCTTTAGTTTAAAGTCTTGTAACTTTTCGTTATCATCATCATCAGCAGGATCCCAGCTACTCACATCTGGTGGGTTTGCTATAATGTCCCACAAACCTTCTTTACGTAGAAGTAAACTACATTTCATTGACCATGAAACATAGTTTGTTCCATCCAGCCTGGATATCATGGACAGTTGTGACAAATTTACTTGTGCCATTACTCTTCAGATATTTTGACTATTTTAAACTAATTAAAACAGTTTGTTTTTACAGTAATGTGCAACTCACACCAACTCTCTCTGCTATATCCTGGTTAGTTAGACTATGCTGCTGGGCCCATAACCAATGTTAGTGTTTGGGGATTAACCCCTAGCAGAGTATTGCAGCAGTAGTCAAGCCAGGCAGCCAAACGAGAGTGGAAGGGCCCAGAGTATACACACACTGAACACAAACACTGTTTGTAGTTTAAATAGTTTTTAATCCATTTAGAGTTTAAAGCATTGTCATTCAGTCCATTAGTCATTCACAGTATTTCCATCCAGTAAGACTCACTAGTATAGTCCAATTTAAGAGTCCTTGCAATATCTTTATCAGCTGATAAAGATATCTTCTCCTCCTCCGGTGCCTCTCTCCAGAGGAACAAACGCTGGATATTCAGCAAGAAGTTCAAACAGTAGAACTACGCAGTAAATCAGCAAACAGTAGCAAACAAGAACAGTTCAGTCACAGGCACTCACAATTAGTCGCAGTAAGACACAGTTAGTCGCAGTAGCAGTTACAGTAAGTCACAGCTTCTAATGCTTCCTTATATTGTAACTTCTAACCGCACCCTTAATCGGCTAATTGCCTGCAACATTGTGCTTAAAGTGATAAGCACTTAAACCATGATATCTAAGTTTTATATATTTATTCACCCAAACCATATTTGGTATCAATGTTATACCTAACAGCAAGTTCAAACTCTGTTCCTATAGAACTAAAGAAATAAACCAGAATTAGTTCTCCTTTAGCAGATTTCCAAATTTGTGTTAAAATATTTTCTTAAAGGACACAGAAGAAACAATTGGCTGTGAGATATATTTATTTCATAATTGGATTATTTCTTTCAAACAATTCTTTATTTGCATATGAGAAATAAGGAATCAGCTAAAGCAAAACAATTCAAATTATATCTTCTCCCCATTCCAGAAGAGGAAAGCAAACATGCAAACTCATCAAACCAGCAACTCATGCAAAGTTCATTCCTACTTATATGCACAATATCACATTACAATGATAAAAACCATCTAAATGCAGACATTAGTAGAAGACAGAATTCAACAAGAACCGATTGTTTGACAGCCAATGCGCTGCTTGTTTTTGTTGTTTGTATTGCAATTGTACATCTACTTTAGAAGTAAATAGAAATCAACTGCAAACATAGGATTTGTAGCTATGATAGTATGAGAAGAAAGCTTTACAGCCTGGGAATGGATACAGGATCACTTGAAGCACTTCTGACATAACTGGCACTGATTCTGTGATGCAAGCTTTAAAATTTGATCTGTATTTTGTAATTAAGAAACTATTTATAGAATTGGGTGTTTGTTTTAAATAGCTACGTGTTCCATTTCTATGGGAAAATATAGGGCAGAGATTGAAAAAACTAGTAAACTAAATAAACATGTAATTCTTCAAAATTAAATTTTTAAGTATTTAAAATTAATTTAGTACATATACACTGCTGTTCTCCTGGAAGCCGTTCGGATCATCCAGTGTGTGGGAGGTGCTTCAGTCTGCGTCGTTGTAGGCTGAGCTTAATTACTGAGGATTGCTCCGCCCTTCATCACGTGGCTGCCTTGCAATCCCCAGTTTACGCTCAGCCTTCGTTAGGTCAGGCTGTGTATCTCCCACTCTTTGGCCGATTCAAGCATACTCATTATTATTTCAGGTTTGCCTTTTATTCCTGGTTCTCCCTTAGCCTCTGCGCAATTGGGGTGGCTGTAGCAGGGGAGCGCGTTTCTTCTCGCCCCCAGGGGATAGAGAGCGGCGGTTTCGCGCTCCGGCGCCAATCCTCCCCTTTCAATTCGGCTCCTTGCCTGCCGCTTGTTTCGCGCCGCTCTCATAGCGGCTTTATCGATCGCGCTGATAAGCGCAGCTGGTGTTCCCCCCACCAAAACGCCGATCGCCCCAGCAAGGGGCGAAAAATTACTAGCTGCCTCGCTCGGCTCCTAGGTGTGCCGGAGAGGCTTATGTAGCGCTCTGAGCGGCCCGGGATTAAAGAGTAGGTGGCGGCCGCCATTTTGGGCGCCGCCGCGTGTATAACGGGCGTAATTCTAATAGGCCTCGTTGGGCTGCGAAGGGGCTAGCTCCTGTTGTAGGCCTGCCAGCCTATGAGAGCTACTGCAGATTCAATTTAATTGGCTATCTTGTTGGCTTTCCGCAGCATGCTCAGAGCAGAAAATCGCAGCCTATCCCTCCCGGTTTGTGCCTGGGAGCTCCAGCTGCCAGAGGCCTCACTCCAGCCTCAGGCGTTTATTTGGCCAATTGGAGATTTTTAACATTATATCTGAGGTCACTCCCTCCTGGGAGCACTGAACAGATCCCTGTTCATTTCTTGTATATGAAAAATAAATAATAATAATTAATAATAATAATAATAATAATAATAATAATAATAATAATAATATAATGAAATATTATATAGAGATATACATATATATCTATTGGTACATGGCAATAACGCATTACCAACACTGATTGGATTACATATACAGTGCTTATAAGCATGTATATATATTTATATCAATAATTATAACAATAATAATATTGTAGAACTTACATATCTAAATTCCAAAAGGGGGCGCGGGCCAGCTGAAAGGACACCCGCCTTTGTTGTAGGCCGAACCCTTGGCGAGCCAACTGCCTTAAATTGGAGCTATAGTCCTTTCTTCTATAATGGCAGATGACAATTCCACTAGAGGCCCTTCGTTTGAAGGCCAGATCTCAGTCCTACCACCTGCGCAAACAGGCTAAGGAAGCCTCTAAGGAAACTTCTAAGGCTTCTCAGAGAGACGCCCTAAGGCGCCATAGGGCACTGGAGAAAGAATTTGACAGGTGATCTAGAGAGGCACAACCAGTGCCCCCAGCCCCCTTCCTTCTACCTCCAGACACCCCCTCCTCCAGATTCCTCTTCCCTCTCCAGGCGCAGCTTACAGGGACACCAGGTGCCCGAACCGACAACCAGACGAACGCTCGGCCACTTTCACACCCACGGCCTCTGGCCTGCGCCAGGAGGAGGCCGCCTGTCGAGATTCCTGCGCACATGCAGGCATGGATGGAACAGACTATCCGCCAGGGGATAGCAGAGGGCCTTTAACAGATGTCCAGGTCCGGTCCCCCTCGATGGCGCCCGAACACGCCTCGCCATCACTCAGGTCCTTGCCTAGATTGGACCCCAGTCATGGTCAGGTACCTTTATGGGGGACAGCCCCGCTCAGAAGGGGAAATGGAGAAGGCTATAGAGGACCTGGTTCGGTTCGGGGAGGAGGAAGATCTTGAATGGGGGTCCATACACCAAGGGGAACCCCTATCGGAGATAGACCCGAAGGAAGGGGACATGTCCGAGGACGAGGGCCTCACCCCCATCAACTCACCTTGTGGGTTTGTTCAAAGCACACATATTTTAAATCCCTGCTATTTAAGGCCAAGAGCATTTCTGGCCTATCTGTTCAGTCCTCCTCGCTCTCCCCCTCCGGCAGAGGGACAAGAGGACGCCGTTTTTAGGCAACCCGTGGTGGAGGCGGAAGTTATTCCGGCCCCACTCATATTTCACGACCTAGTTTCAGACCAGTTGGACTCTATAAGAGCTCCCCCTGCCCCATCCAGCCAGGACAAGAGGTTCTTAACCTCAATTCGAGCTTCTGCAACTTGCTTAACACCCCCGAGGTAGACGAACCCTTCGTTGGCTTAGTTTCCTCGTCCTCCCCCAGTGACCCCTTGGAGGCTCTAAAACCCGAGGACAAGAGGTCCAAACTGCCGTTGAGTAGGGCTCATCAGGCTGACACCTGGGCTGTCAGATCGGCCATGGCCGCTTCCTTTTTCACCTGGTCCTCGATCCGGTGGCTCCGCCAACTGAAACAGCATGTTTCCCCCTCTAACACTAGGGCACATCAGGACATCGTAAAGTTAACAGCCGCAGTGGAACCCTCGGCCGACGCCACCTACCACAGCCCTTTGTCAGGTGGCCTAGAGGTAGAGCACTTGCCTCACAGTCAGGAGGCTGTGAGTTCGATCCCAGGTAAAGGCTGATATTTCAGATAGTCTCTCCTGCTCTTGTACATTACCTCAACGGTTAAGTTCTCCGCCCGAGTAATAACCTCTCTCGTTACAGCTCGCCGCCTACTCTGGCTCTAGCACTGGCAGGCGGACATAAAAAAAAAAACAAGGTTAAGCTGGCCACTGCCCCCATTAAGGGGGACAGACTATTTGGCACCGCCCTGGAGCCATTGCTATCTGAAACCTGAAGCAAGAAAAAATTTCTCCCCCCCCCCTTTTTTTTCGGAGGTCAGAGTCAAGAAAGCCTCTGCCCTTTCGGAGAGGTTCCTCCCGACCCTTCTACCAGTCCCCTTCCAGCCCAGGTATCCGAGACCCACTCCTTCCGGCAATTCCAGCCCCAGGATCGAGCCGATCCAGGTTACAGGAACAGGAGGGGCGGCAGCTACAGACGGCCCTTCACGGGCCCCGGAGGGAAGCCTCTCTGGCGCACCAGATAGACCCTGCTCCTCCCTTCCCATCGAGGGATGCCTCAGGCATTTCGCCGACCGATGGGATTCCCCCACTTCCGATGCCTGGGTCCGTGGCACCATCAGGCTTGGTCTCGCGCTTGAATTCCAGCGCCCCCGACTTCTTTATGGCATCCCCCCTTTCGAGGACCCCACCAAACACAACTCAATGGATTCAGCCATTCAGCACACCATCCCAGCGGGTGATTCCCAAACCCTCAGGGGGATGGAGGGCGATTCTAGACCTGAAACGCGGAACCGTTACCTGATCTACCGCAAGTTCAAGATGGACACCCTACAGTCCATTCTACTGGGCATCAGGCAGGAGGACTGGCTAGCCTCTATAGACCTTTCAAAGGCGTCTCCCCACTCCCATTCCGGCCCTTCCATTCCATATTCCTCAGATTCTGCTACAACCACCACCACTTCCAATATGTGGCTCTTCCCTTTGGGTTGGCCCCTGCCCCGAGGATCTTCACTAAGGTCCTCGCGTCTCTGGCGGCCCCCGCAGGAACCTCCCGGTTCGTCTCCATTGTTACCTGGATGACATCCTCGTCCTGTCCCACCCCGGACTCTAAGCAGGGAAGGATGTCAGAGCTACCCTCTCTGCCCTCCAAGACCATGGGTTCCTGGCAAACTGGCAAAAGAGCCGACTGTTACCACCTACACGGATCACCCCTTGGGGTCCGTCATTAACTCAGTTCGAGGAAAGGTTTTCCCTTCCTCGGAAAGTTTCCTTAACATTCAGGAAACCGTCAAACAAGTCAGACGTTCAAGAAGGGTAACACCTTTAGAATTGTCTAAGCTACTAGGTAAAATGGTCTCATGTATTTCCATTGTTCCCTGGGCCCGGTTACACACCAGGTCCCTACAGTGGTTCCTGCTCCCGTTCCAACGGTCCTGCAGAAGCAATTCAAAGGCCACGGTCAAGGTGCCTCCAAGGGTCCTCACGTCTCTCCTCTGGGTACCAGTCCCGCCATCAACAAGGGACATGGCTTCAAGGAGCCCCAACGCCTCACCCTCACCACAGACGCCAGCCTGTCCGGATGGGGCAATCACATCCACTCGCTCTCGACTCAGGGCACATGGTCTCAGGTAGAACGAGCATGCAGTATAACTGGTTGGAACTCCGCGCCATCCACCTGGCCCTGCGCAACTTCCTCCCTCAGGTACGCGGGCGGCATGTCCTCATACTTGCGGACAACATCACGACCAAGGCCCATGCCAACCGACAAGGGGGCACCAGTCCATCCGTTTGATGAGAGAGGCCGAGCGCCTCTGCCATTGGACGGAGCGCAATCCCCTCACTCTCAAAGCCGAGCACATCTCAGGGGACTTAAACACCCAAGCAGACTGGTTGAGCAGGACCACGGTGGACCAGCCCAAGTGGCGCCTCCACCCGTCACTGTTCAGGGAAGCGACCAAGCTGGTCGGTCTCCCGTTAGTGGACCCCTTCGCATTCCCCCTCAACACTCGACTCCCCAGGCTTTCTCGAGGTACCCCTCCCACGGGGCCGAGAACTACAATGACCTCCGTTGCCCCTGGCCATCAGGGCTTCTATATGCATCCCTTTAGCCCTGGTCCCCAGAGTCATCCAGAAGCTCATCTCCGAGAAAGCAGAACTGATTCTGGTGGCACCCTACTGGCCCAGGCGCCCATGGCTTGCGGACCTCCGCAACCTATCGGTGGCCCCTCCCTGGAAAATCCCTCCGATCAGGATATCCCTTTCTCAGGGTCCCCTCCAGCACCCGGATCCTCAGTGGCTCCTGTTAGCAGTTTGGAGGTTGAGCGGGAGCGTTTAAGAAAGGGGCAGTTTCTGACCAGGTTATCGATACTATTCTAGCCGCCAGGCGGCCCTCCACAACCCGGATATACAATGCCACTTGGAATAGTTTCTGCAAGGGTGCCAGGGGTTCCAGGTCAACCCGCTTTCACCCTCCATCGCTCAAGTGTTGACATTCCTCCAAGAGGGTCTGAGGAAAGGTCTTCTCCGAACTCCCTGAGGCATCAGGTCGCAGCCCTTTCAACCGTCATTGTTTTGACAATCTGGGGTCCCTTCCCTCCACCTCGCATCAGGGCATTCCTCAGGGGAACCACCAACTTTGTCCCCCAACGGTTCACAGATACCCTACGGGGACCTCAATAAGGTCCTGGTGGCCCTTATTAAACACCCCTTGAGCCTCTCAGGGTATCCACTCTCCAGTTCCTAACGCATAGTCGTGTTCCTGGTGGCCATTACCTCGGCTCGCCGAATATCAGAGATAGCAGCCTTGTTGGTGAGGTAGGACCTTGGCATCTTCCATGCCGACCGGGTAGTTCTCCGGCCGGGCCCTACCTTCTTGCCCAAGGTCAACTCAACCTTCCACAGGGCACAGGAACTTACACTTCCGAACTTCTGCCCGATCCCCCGTGGGAAAGGGAGAAGCTCTGGCACACCCTGGACGTTAGACGGGCCCTCCGCATTTACATTAAACGTACCCAACCCTTCAGGAGATCCGAATACCTTTCCTCTCCTTTCAGCCCATATCATTAGGGCCACAAAGTGTCCCCGTCAACCATCGGCCGCTGGATTAGCGCTACTATTTCCAAGGCGTACTTGTCCCAGGCCCTGCCGGTTCCCAGCGGAATAACGGCACACTCCACCAGAAGTGCTGCTACCTCTGCAGCTGGGGCCACTCAGGCTCCAATTGCTGGTATTGGTCGGACGGCCACTTGGGCCTTCCCATCTCCCTTCATTAGACATTATAAGATCGACATATTTACCTCGGTGGAGGCTTCGTTTGGTAGAAGAGTCCTCCAGCGAGTCCTCGAGGAACCACAGGGGTCACAGAACCAGACGGAGTCCCCCCCGTAGGACAGCCAAGCTTTGGTATGTCCCACACACTGGATGATCCGAACGGCTTCCAGGAGAATGGGCGTTGGTTCTTACCTGACACGCCATTTCTCTGGGAGCCGTGAGGATCATCCAGCCCCACCCTTATTAGTTTTCCGTCTGGTGGGGTCTTGTTTCGGCCAATGAACCCTTTAGCATAGTAAGAGGAGAGCAGGATTTTCTATTCACTCTCGACTTCGCGTAAACTGGGGATTGCAAGGCAGCCACGTGATGAAGGG
This sequence comes from Notechis scutatus, assembly GCF_049901735.1. NCBI lineage: Eukaryota > Metazoa > Chordata > Lepidosauria > Squamata > Elapidae > Notechis > Notechis scutatus. The sequence continues at coordinate 52,434,372 of NC_142013.1, read as the reverse complement.
CGGAGCAATCCTCAGTAATTAAGCTCAGCCTACAACGACGCAGACTGAAGCACCTCCCACACACTGGATGATCCTCACGGCTCCCAGAGAAATGGCGTGTCAGGTAAGAACCAACGCCCATTCTAGTGTATTTATATTAATGATTCTGTGCATCATGATGCTATCTTCTGGATATCTAATTTTAAGGCACTGCAGTATGTTTGGAGTATAAATATTTTGTTATTGGAAGTTCTAATAGGTTGGTATTGTTTTTAGTTATTTGTGACTGTTATTTGGAAATTTAAAAGAATAAATTATAATTTTTGTAGATAAATAATCTTTTATCTTTTAAATTCATTTCTGCCTAGTTAGAAAAATGGCAGCAAACTCTTTTATTTCTAGCTTCTTAACATTTGTAATTAAAGGGACCTAAAATAAAATGTATATGAAAAGTGGTCCTAGTGATTATATTTTGCATTTTCTATTTAAAAAGGAAATATATTAATGGATACTTTAAACAACATATATACATCTGGATAAAGAACCAAAGTAAAAAAAAAAAAGTAAGAATGTAACTTATTAGATTAATAATTGTTCTTCCATTGAAAATGGGAAATAATTATTAAAACAACTGAGAGTAAGACTCTGAATTCTTTATGCTACTGAATCCATTTGCTAAACTATGTAACAAAGACAATTGTTATTCAGCCCACAGTAATTATGCTTCATTGAACCTAGAACATACTAATAGGTCACCAATAGAACCAATAGCAAAATATCAGTCACTTTCTCTCAGCCTAACACATCTTAAAAAGGTTTTTTGTGTGTGTGGGGAAAATAGGAGGAGGAAGATGTATTAATTATATTCATCTGCTTGAGTTACTTGTAAAATAATAAAGGCAGGACAAAAAGAAAATATAATAACAATAATTAACATCATCAAAGAACAATATCTGCCCATCCCAGATCTTTGGAAAGGACTCAATAGGTGGATAAAAATGCCAAATCCAGTCTAAACATCTGATTGTGCAACCAACCCAAATAGTAATAATACTTTTCTGTACTATAACCTTACTCTGTTAGTGCCTTTTATGTTAACAATGATTGGACTTGTGGAAGGAATATAAAAATATACACAAAATTGTGTCACAAGTGCTGTTTATACGGCTTTTGAAAATTTTATTTAAAAGACAATATTTTTGCTAATACTGGTTGAGTCAACATGCACAATATTTGTATAATAATGAGGTGCTATCTTCTCAGATGGGTGGTAGTCCTTGAAATCTGTTGTCTATTACATTAACTGTTCATTGTATGCTATAAACTGAATCACTATTTTAATATGTGTTATTATTTTGGGGTGTTATAAAAATGTGAGATATAATAAAAATGAATACATTTAAAAGGTAAAGCCCCTGTAAAACTTACTTCAGCTCCTGCTGACTCTATGATATATCCATGTATTTTTCTTGGCAACAGTGCAAAGGTGATCTGACCTCTTCCGCACCCCCACCCCTTTTTAAAAAAAAATTGGGAATCCATGTGCACACATATACTCTTTCCTAATTATCTTTGATTCAAGTGCTACCCTGATACAATCCTGGTTTTTGAAATAATTTGAGTTTGGCTAGGTGTCAGGGTGCTACTATCTGTTGAAATAATTAGTGATGTGAGTAAATGTTTAGTTATTTTTTCCCCACTGTTATTTATAAGGTTAGTCTGTTTTAACAAATATTGGTATATGAAAGGCCTGGTGGGCTTGATATTTATGCTGGTCCCCTTCTAACAGGCATACTAGTGTAAGCTAGATGCCTTTTTACAATATAATGTTTTAAAACTCTGTTACTCTGGAAGGCAAATAAACTAAGGCATAGTGTTTTTATATCAAGAGTGTAAAAACATGATTATATTCTCTGTAGCTAGCTAAAAACTGCAGGTGGGGAAGAAAAGAAAGTGATCTTTCCTTTCTATAATGTGTTCACTTGAATTCATGAAGTATTCATCTATGTGGAAATTTGCATAGATAAATTTCTGTTCACCTATATAGCTTAATACCTGAAGAAAGTTACAAGAGAAAATTTATTTATATATTTGTTAGATTTATATTACATTTTTGCTCAGAAGTTTGGGAATAAAACTCTTTCCGCAGTAACAAATGTTTGAGGTACATTGGGTTAAAATATAATGACTGGCTCAAAGTTTGTTGGCCAGCTTCCATGTTGCCTGTAGCTTGAACCTGGGTCTCCCTGGTGTCAGTCCAGTACCTAAAGCACTGTATCATGTTGGCTTTCCTTTTATTTCTCAGACAAAAAATACGATGATAGCGACACATATTATCTCATGCAGAACCAATTCTTAGAACTATTATGTGCCACCTGGAGAGCTGTTGGTTTTTCACAGCTAGCCCAGAGTGAAACTAAATACAGAGGCAGGCAACCTGTAATCCTGTAATACCTGATTGCATTGTGTCACAGAAATTTAGCAATTCAATGTATGTGTTTCTTCAGCTTTTTGTTATTGTTTACATTTTTTGTTAGGAGAAGTGAGTTTAAGATTGAGGAAGGAAATTGTTTTCTCATGAAAGCCTCCCATTCCATCCTGGAGAAAAAAATGGGCTGAAGAGTGATATCAAAGCATCACAGTATGATCTCTTTTGGCCTTCTAAAACAGGGGTCTCCAACCTTGGCAACTTTGCAACCTGTGGACCAACTCCCAGAGTTCCTCAGCCAGAGTTGAAGTCCACAAGTCATAAAGTTGCCAATGTTGGAGACCCCTGTTCTAGGAGACCAGGAAACCAAATTGGAATCCCCAGCCCTTCATATATTACTCACCTTTCACATATGGTTTAAGTTAAGACATAGGGTAGATTTTTGTATTCAAGCAAAGTGTAATGATTTGAAAAAAGTTATTTGTACACAATAGTTTATTAAACTAGTTTGTTTCAGTTAATCTGGTTAAAATGGTAAACTGATTTATCTTTATAAATGAAAACAGAGGAGAGAATGTCCAAGCCAGGCTGATTCTCATTCTCAAACCAGAAAGGTGCAATTTGTTCTCTAGTTATTGTTGGACTTCTGCGCCAATCATTCCCCATCCTCAAACTGCCAAGCAATTAACAAGATCTGAAGGACCCCAGGCTGCCCATTCCTGTATTTAAACAATAGATTTATATTACATTCAAATGCAGCTGTTGTGTTAGTAAACCAATGGAATATACGTGATCCTTTTATCTAGAAACAACATGCCAGAGGCATGTTTACTGTTAAAAAATTGTGTTTATAACTGTTAGCCATGTGAACATAAAGTAGACATTGTTTATTTCAGTATATTATTTGCATCAATTGGGACTATGGGATTGAGAGGCACTACTGATAGTCACTCATGCCCCAGCCATCTTTTGTGTGGATTACTGCAATGGGCTCTGCATAGGGCTACTAAAGGCCCTTTGTAAATTACAAAATATTGACTCAGGAAATAAGGAATATGTTCCAATATCCCCAGCAATGATTGTGCATCTTCAGGAATTGCATTGGCTGCCAGTCAGCTGCTAGTTGCAATTCAGGATGCTAATTGGAAATATCAATATGTAAAAGGCTCTCTGGTTAATACTTTGGAGAATTTGTAATTAGAAATACGATTCAAGTATAACTTGAATAGTCTTTAAGGAAATACTTCATGGTTTTTCCATAGAAAGAGCAGTTTGTGTGAGATTTCCAAGATGCCTGGAAACTGGAATATATTGTAAAGCACATACGGAAACTGATTTGCCGTTCGATTGTTATCAGGAAATAGACTTTCCTTAGTATTATGCCATTCATGTGATTCATTAAAAAGACTGTTCACAAGTTATTGGCTAATTTTCCAATTTATTATAATTTTCCAGCAATCCATTCTTGGGTACAGCTTTCCATGCTTAAGTTTTTCCTCAAACAGGAAACTTTTATGAGCGTAAAGGAAAGCACAAACAGGTTTGGTTGTTAATTAACCTAGGAAAATTGTGTGGAGCTATTTTTAAGAATGTGAGATCAATGGCAAACCACTTCCAAAAATCTTGCAAAAAACCCTGCATGGATTTGTTCATTTAGCCACCAGAATCAAGACTGACTCTAAGACATACTTACACAACCCTCCTTTACAATTGACTTTATTCATTTTCATGAATCATATACATTCAGGTATATCCTGCCAAACTGTTTTGAGTTTACCAAACCCCAGAATACCTTAGTTGTTCCAAATTGCATATGAAGCAAAATGAAGATGGGATAGGTAGACCATGGTTGATGTATATGAATACTTTCTTTTCTCTTATCCCAAGCAATTCCCTAATTAGGTATCTTTGAGTCAGGCGCCGCTTCTGGGACTGCATGTTTGCCATCTTAGTGCCATTGTTTAACGTCTGTATCAAAATTGGGCCCCCAGTTGATTTTGAATTTTATTTTGGGAGATCAAATTGACCAATTATAAGGTACCGTATTTTTTGCACTATACCTAACTTTTGGGGAGGAAAACAAGAAAAAAACCTGCCTCCCAGCATCCATCTGCTATTCATCTGGCTAGTGTCCTTTCAGGAAACAGTAAATGGCCTGGTCAGCTTCAGCACGTTGTCACAGCCTGATTTATCATGAGCAGCTGATAGGCAGTTGGATTGGCCACCCAGAATATTGCCGATCAGCTGTTCCAGGCTGTGGGGGTTGTCACCGCCGGTGGTGGTGGTGGTGATGGTGATCAGCGGTGGCGATAGGCAGCGATCTCCACCGCCTGGAATGGGCCGAAAATGGAGCACACGCAATGGGCCAAAAATGGGACATGTGGAGGCCGAAAATGACCAAAGGGTGGGGGCTGATGGGTGGGCAGGGCTTCGGCAACATTTGCTCTATAAGATGCACAGGCTTTTCCATCCACATTTTTTGGGGGGAAAGTATGACCAATATGGTATATTGGGAGAGTAGTCAAGTAGCAACTGAAGCATCTACCAACCTATTTTTTGATAATATGGATTTTTTATTTAAAAGAATATTTGTATTCTTATACAATAGAAATATTAATATTTCATGGTGAACTCGTTTCCATGAATGTAAGTAGACCAAATCCATGATGAATTCTGACTGATAATTTGGATGAAAAACATCAGTCCTTGATTTGAACTAACTATATTATGTTAAAGAAGGCCGATGTTTTGTTTTGAACTATTGTGGTTTGCCACCTCAGTTGTCGTCTTGTAAGATTAAATTCTGTGAATACTTCTTATTCTAGTGCAAAGTTTGAAAAATCTGGTTGGAGTCAAGTCTTTTTTTTCACGTTAGATTCATTCATTTTGGACTTTTCTATTGTGATAGAAAAGGTTCCTAGCTTTTTATTTCCCTTTGTGGAATTGCTCTTAAGTGTAATTCAGTGGAAGAGCTGGTATAGAACAAAATTCAGGCTGTTCTGTGTTAGTTAAACTAGTTAGCTATTTCTTCCAGGCCATGTCCTCAGTGCTCTTTTAATCTTCAAAGCTTCTCTTTATTTTTTTTATCTCAAGGACTATCTATCATTATTAATATTAATTTTGTAGGCTGTTTTGCTAATGCCATCTTTTGGCAAGTACAGACAGCAGTAGTTTAGATGAAGGATTTTAATAATAATCATTGTGAAATTTTAGAAGCCACCAGTAAAACTGGCAGCTCACTTTTTCCAGGAACTAAAAGATGTGTAATCTTTTTAAGTAATCTTTTTTTGGGGGAAAGGTATTTGTGGTTATGTAATTTGATATGCTGGATTTTTAAAAATTGTATTTGTTACGGTAGCTTCCAAAACAATTTAAAAATGTAAATAGCAATAATAAAAACTTAACTATCAATCTACAACTAAGAATTAAAGAAATGCCACAGCACATTGTAATGCCATATAAAACTAATAAATCTAGATTTGATAAGTAATCACATGGGAAACCACTTCAAAATCCCAGTTTTGAATCCCAGAGTTTCATAATAGAAGAAACATGTAAAAGTTGTATTTTAGGTTTGTGTGGTAAAATTGATAAGATGCTGTTAAGCTTTGTATTATTTGTATAAAGTAAATTTGCAGCAGTTTTATTTCAAAATGTTTTCAAAGATAACAGAGATTGATTTAATGTTGATTGTGATTTCTCATAATCTCAAAGTTAGTATAGTTTTGTAATAATTGAAATAGTTTTGTGTGCTTCATGGAGCTTTATGGAGGAGCTGGATCAGGAGAATAAATGGAACATGATTAATTATTTGCAATGTTTTTCCATGAAATTTATAGCTATTGCTTTTTAAATCTTCCTTCTCCCCCAAACAAAATCTAGAAAAAGTAACTTTCTATTAATATTCACAATTCAATTTTTGCTATTATTGAAACAGCATGCTAAATTCACAGAATAGTAAAAATTTAAAGCTTATAAAACCTGAAATAATAAATAATAAAGAATATTTGCCTGGTTTTGAAAGGTGCATTAAGATCTGCACAAGTTTAGCTTCTTGGGAAAGCAGAGGACACACAGCTGATGAGCCAAAGCTAAGAAAACTATCACTTTCACCTGCACTACTATGTTTGAGATAATTCGGAGAAGAGGTCTTTATTAAAAAAGTAAATATGGAAAAACTAAACCTAAAAACTGTAAAGATTGTCACAATTTTCTTTTCTGATTTAAAATATAAATGTAATAAATGAAATGGCACTTCTGAATTTAGGATTAGGGTTGATTATTAGCTCGTGTTTTCAAAGAGCAGTAGCCCTGGTTTTAATGATTCTAACTACTAATTACAATCTGCTGGACAGGAAACAAGAAAGAAGTGTAATTCAACCAAACTGCGACATTAAAAGAATGCCCAAATTAGATTTATTGCCCTCCATGTATAAATACATAAAAAATAAAACATACAGTCCACAAAAATGTTTATACCTTTCTTTGAAAGATAGATTTACGATTTTGTTAACTAACCGCTGCAAAACCTTTGTTAAGGTCAAATATAAATCCAAGATGGAGGAAAAAATTGTGTTCCATAAAGTAATATGAATAAGGAAGTGAATATGTAATATGAATAGGGAAGTAATAGAAAAGAGAAGGAAAATGCAGAAACATAGATTTGGATCCAAGGGAGCTATTCTGCTTTTTAGTCCAGTGGAGCTTCCATAAAGTATAGTGTTTGTATATATTGGGATGAGTATAGAGAGGGCCTCCCAGAGGCTTGAGGAAAGCTTCTGCAGCCTTTGCAGGCCAAAAAAATGGGCCTGTTTAGTCACTTCTGGTATTTCAGAAACACAGGAAGTGATGAAACAGGCCTATTTTTCAGCCTGCAAAGGCTGCAGAAGCTTTCCACAAGCCTCTGGGAGGCCGAAAATCAGCTGTGAGGTGCACGCATGTGCAGTGAGGTAAGTTTGCCTGCGGCTCGCGTGCTGGCACAAATGGCTGTACATGCCACCTGTGGCATGCGTGCCATAGGTTTGCCATCACGGAGCTAATGGATCACAATCTAATGAGCAAAATTTCAAGTTATATATATTTATTTAGGCTTAATATAATAAAAATAGGCAAGACATTTGGGGTAAGAGTATTTCAATTTTGAAATGTTTCTAAAGAAAGCTTAGGTAGATTTTGTAATATTTAATAAGAGTTATTTGTAAGTGAATTTTTTTCCTTTTAGTAAGGCACATTTTTATAATTAGTCGACTTGATCAAGTACACCTTAAGATTGTGATTGTTTTTTCCTAAGTAAACTTGAGTAACAAGAATAGGGATGGAAAATGTTCTCAGAGAAACATGAATTAACATGTTTGGGTTTCAAGTGCAATGAATGTATGAGCATAAGTATCAGAAGTGTAGGAGGACAAAAATGTGGTACTGATATTTTCTAAGGCATTCATTTTAAAAGCTGTTACTTTTTTCTTAATCTTCATAAATGCTAAGATTTTGTTTATCTAAATATGCCTCTAGAATTAACAGACCTGAAATTTAAACCGGCAAATTTGTTTCTCCAATAAGGTAATACCTGTCCTTCAATCAATCTGTTATGCAGAAAAATTAAAAGAAGTCTGCGGACTTGTGGACTCTAAACCTAGGCTAGATGAAAGATTTAGATGAAATATACAAAAGACATAATTGACAACTTGCCAAAATTCATTTGTGACCAACTGAAGAGGCTCTCCACACAAATTCATTTGCCTTACTTTTAAATGGGCGAACGTCTTAAATTTGTCTACCTATTTCACAACAGTAATCACAAGAGTAAACATTCCTCTGTTTTTCACAACAGTGAAGAGGTATGGAATAGCAATTGAAAGTAGTGGTTAAAGTGTTGGAGTGACAGACCTACCGATGAGTTTCCAATTGACCAGCAACTGCCAACCTTTTGGACACCAGGGATCAGTTCTGTGGAGAGAGCTTTTCTGTGGGCTGGACGGGGTGTGGTTTTGTGTGCTGCCTGCATTCTGCAAATGGGGGTTCACTTGATTGTGCACCTGGTTTCTGGTATGCTGCAAACTGGTGCCTAGGGGTTGGGGACCCCTGTACTTGACCATAGTCTTCATTGGATGGAATTGGACCAGTAACTTAAAAAGAAAAAATGAGTCTCTTAGCCACAAAACAGCCAGCATAACTTGAACTGATCCCCCCCAAATTCATTTTAAAACTATCTCAGTCATGGAAAATACAAGCTTAGGAGTGCTATATTTGTTTCATTAAGACCCGTGGGAGTGAATTCTGAGTAAACATATATAGGCTTTGACTCCATAGTGACTAAGATTTGTTCTTAGTTTTCCAAAGTCTTGAAATATTTCCTGCCAGCTAATTGCTGTTTATTGCAGCTAACCTTAGTCCTCAAATAGTAACTTTTTCCATCTTAAAATGGGTTGTCCTATTCAAGTGAAGAGTATGTTGTCTGAGTGCTAAATGGAGTTACTAGCAATGGAAACTATGCTGCAAGAGGAGTTGATAAAGCAGCTGCCTATGAAAACTTCAGCTGTTTTTTCCATACTCCAGAGCAAAGTTAATTAGCATAGGGAAAGTGACTAACATGCTTACGTCACCTCTTTCCAGCTGAAGCTTAAATTTTGTCCCTGACAGCCTGAAACTTATGTGGCAGAACTTTGCTCAGGAATTTGCTGTCACATACAGGATGCTCTAAAACTTGGGGTGTTGGGGTTTTTTGTGCTTGCCAAGGGGCTGGACTTAGTCTCTTTTATAAGCTGTCTTTCCAGTACTGAACTGCTTCTTCAAAAAGAGTTTTTCTTGGTCTTGTGCTGAGCTCCTGGCAATCTTTACAAGAAGGCAAAAATGCATTTCAGGAACTTTGATTACGTTTTTGGTTCTTTGATTGCTTGTGTTGCAGACCACAAGATTTTCAGTCAACCTGAAATTAGGGTAAGACTTTTGGATGTAAAAAACTGCTTCAGAGAAAGGTTTATATTGCATACTGGGAACTGTGAGTGTGTTGAGAATATTGAATTGGTTAGAAAGTGAAGCAGAATAACAGATGCACTGTTCACATTTTAAGGTAGAGAAGCTTATGTTCCTTTGATGTTTTTGTGTGGTTTAGAAATTTCTCATGTTTTTAAATTGCAAGATCGTAAAGACTCATAAAATAATTAACAAAATATTTTATTTGCAAGTTCTCAAGTATTTCGGGTAGAAGATAAAATCTTTAATGCTTCCATTGGTTATGCACACAATGCTTCTGAGTGTGCTGGGAATGCAACAATATTAGTTGGCACTGCACAAATAACTGGAACAGAAGAACTAAAGATTAACAGTCTTATCTGTCTTAAGAATTCCATGGGATATATTCTCATTAAATCATAGTTTGGTAGTCTACCAGTATTAAAAATTCTTCAACTTCCCAAATTCCAGCAGAAATGTACATTTATCTAGCGACATAAAAGTAAATGATGCTTTCTAATTATAACTGGAAGTATTTAGCATATACAAGAACAGTATTTTTGGAATTTAATATTATTTTCATTACGTTAGTATAATCTTTTTAGTTGCTATTTTTTCAATATTTTATGTCATATTGTGTTTCATTTCCAATATTTTACTCTATGCTTTATTTGTTTTTCATTCCATTTATCTATTTCTACATTCCTTGGACCTCAAATAACTATAGTTGTAAAGGAACAGCCTTGCATTTTCCTGAATGTTTTACTTTTTAAGGATTTCAAATTTTCATATAAATGCTAAAATAATTATAATTCTAAAATAAAATAAAACAATTACAGTGATTATTTTAAGATGTAATTAAATAATAATGTCTTCCATGCTAATAATTTTATTGTTGATTTGAATATTTTATTTATCAGCTATAATATTTTAAGAATCATAATAATTCAGTTAGTGGTTAATTTTTCAGGTTAGCTAAAGTGAGATAATTATGTTTTGTTCCTGCTAGTGAATAAAAAGTAAGATATAAAAACACTGTCTCCTTCTAAATTCCACTCCTAGTTCTTTCACCTTAAATTTTAAAGATAGCATCTATTTTTATTAATAGTGGAAACATAAATGTGGGTTGAGTATGTGTTTAACATTTCTAATGGCTGTTCCAATAGCAGTGCCTCAATAGGAAAGGCAGTTATTGGCAGATTTATGTACATGAAGGTAGACTAGTAAAAATATTTTTGGGAGGCCAGCAACTGTCGTATTTATGAAGTTCTTTTTAAATGCAGACTTTACTTCAGACATTGAAGCACTCAGTATCCTCATTAAACTATATCAAGTTTTACCCTGCATCTTTACCCTACTAGTTTTGCATATTTCTTATATTGTCACATATGATTGGGATGTGCTATATAGTTTCTCTAGAGTTGCTCATACAACCAAAACAGTATTAACCATCTCTAGCAAGACCCATCCTACGGGACTGACTATAGCTGCACAGCAAGCAAGAAGAGGGACAATAAAATAGCATATAATTTTCATCCAAGGGATGACTAGGAAAGACAAAGAGTGAGCTACATGTTCTGATTTTGTAAGAAGCAGCTAGCTACCTCTGTAGTTGATGCTGATTTTCCTGGAACAGGATGATGGTGACAGAAATATATCTGTTAAACATTTTTCATAGATCTGTTAAAGTCTATGTTAGTAACACATTCAGTATAGCTTAAGTTTTCTTTTATATATTATAATGCTGATGGCTATTTATATGGCTAACAATGTAGCTCATAGCTCAATTTTACATTTTAGTTACTGTTTTTGAAATAACTGTTCTTTGAACTGGATGATAGAGGTAATATTTGCAGCCCTGCCAAATAGATAATCTTCCACAGGATATTGAGCAATAGTGTTGATAGTTGTGGTATGTAATAAAACCAATATATATGTTGCCTTATTGTCCCATTCTTCTGGCCACCACAAGATTAAAAATTAAAATATTTCAATTCAATTTAATAGCTTGTTGGGGGATTTTTGCTGTTGTTGCTAACTCATGAAATAACCATATAGCCTGTCTCTATTCTGATATGTAAGAGCCATGGTGGCACAGTGGTTAGAATGCAGTACTGCAGGCTAACTCATTGCTCCCTCTAAGAATTTGATTCTGAGCAGCTCAAGGTTGACTCAGCCTTCCATCATTCCGAGGTCAGTAAAATGAGGACCCAGTTTGTTGGGGGCAACATGCTGACTCTGTACACCACTTAGGGCTGTAAAAGAACTGTGAAGCAGTATATAAGTCTTAAGTGCTATTGCTACTATGAATAACATAATTGGAGGATTCCTCCCAGTGATTCTGAATTTGATTTGTTCCCTACCCTGCAACTGTAACAGTTTAAAAACAAACAAACAAAGATATGTCATGCATGAGTTGTAGAGTCACTGGTTTACAAGGAAAGGAGTAGGCAATTTTCAGTCTTTTCTCTGCATTCTGGTTAAGTTTGTATGTAATACCCCTTATCTTGTCAATGTTCATGTATAATTAGAATGGAAACCTGCCACTGGGGGTGCCTATATTTCTACATAGAAATAAAGGATGCCTTTACTTAGTTAAAAGCAAATAAAGATGTGTTCAGTTTAGTACTGATCACAAATGTTCTTAAGAGAAAACAAAGTAGGGAAACCATGCAGAATGTGGCTTCTTGGATTCTTTTTAGTCCTTCTTCTATACACCATGTTATATCCATATATGTTTCTGCTTTTTTGTTGTGTCTGCTGTTTTTGCCTATGTGTGCACTGAAAACCACAGGAGAGAGAACATATGCTCTGAGTCATGCGACCCGAAGGGAGAGAGGGGAACTTAGAAGAGGGAAGTCACAACATTTTGAGCTGCTCCTCAGTTGCCCCTCCCAGAGGATTGTAGTGTAACTTTTTCTTTTTTGCCACCCAAACTGAGTCTATCTTGAGGACATGGCTCTTCTTTGCACTAATATACATAGCAAGGGGAATTTGGGGTAATGCTACTAGACAGACAGGCTGGTGGGGGAGGGGGGAATTAATCTTCCTGGGGGCACTTGCAAGCTGACACATAAGCATTGGGAAGTAAAGTATAGAAGAAGACAGGAAGGGGTTTTCTTTTATTTCTTTTATTTCTTTTGATTTGTCAATCACTTACAAGATAATAGGTATAAGTATATACATAGTTATGAATACATGAAATGGGTACATATAAGAAAAAGAAAAGAAACAATAGGACAGGGACGGTAGACATGTTGGTGCGCTTATGCACGCCCCCTACAGACCTCATAGGAAAGGGGTGAGGTCAATAGTAGACAGTCTAAGGTTAAAGGTTTTGGGGTTTGGGGAAGAAACCACAGTCAGGTCAATAGTAGACAGTCTAAGGTTAAAGGTTTTGGGGTTTGGGGAAGAAACCACAGTCAGGTAGACTGGTAGAGTATTGCAGACATTGACCACTCTGTTGCTGAAGTCGTATTTCCTGCAATCAGGTTTGGTGCGGTTAACCTTGAGTTTGTATCTGTTGTGTGCTCTTGTGTTGTTATGGTTGAAGCTGAAGTATTCATTGACAGGTAAGCCATTGCAATGTATGATTTTATATACCATACTTAGATCAGACCGAAGACAGCGTAATTCAAGGTTTTCTAGGTCTAGAATTTCAAGTCTGGTGGCATAAGGTATTCTACAACGAGTAGAGGAGTGGAGAACTCTTCTTGTGAAATATTTCTGGACTTTCTCAACTGTGCTAATATCAGATACGTAATGTGGGTTCCAGACTGATGAGCTGTATTCAAGTATTGGTCTAGCAAATGTTTTGTATGCTCTAATTAGTAGTGTGATATTACCAGAGAAAAAGCTACGTAGGATTAGTAGGTTTTAGGTTCTGCAAGAGATGTTGACTGTGAGAGAGACAACTGGTCCATTAAATTTGTTTTTATCTGGATTTATATTTAATTAACGTACAATGCAGTTAAATAAATGTAGTTATTAACCATTTTTTCTTAACAATTGTATTAAAAATTCAGTAACAACCATCGGGCAAGGTCTTGGTAGCTGTACTCAAAAACTTTAGAGGCATAGGAGCCCAAGTATGCAGAAAATGTGCTTGTGTTTTTTTTTGTTTTTTTTTTGGTTTGTAGATTATTTATGAATTGTACTTAATTCAGAAAGTGAAACTCTTGAAATACTTCTATCTTTGTTTATAGATCAATAAAACAATAGGCAGGAATGCTGTATTCTTGTTAACTGTTCACATATTTATTTTTCAGGCCAGATTTGAAGCTCTGTTTAAAACATATGACAAAGATGTCACCTTTCATTATTTCAAGAGTTTTAAAAGAATAAGGCTGAACTTCAGCAATCCTTTATCAGCAGCTGAGGTTAAAATTCAGTTGCACAAGACAGAATTTCTTGGAAAGGAAATTAAACTATATTTTGCTCAGGTAAGACAAGGTAATCTAACCAGTTATATTTTAATAGCTTTTTAAACAGTTCTTATATTTTTATTTTCTGCTTAGTTTCCCATTCCTCTACTGTACTGCAGTTAGAATACATCATACCTTTCCTTCGCAATATATGAGCTAGAAATCACTGAAACTTACATTATTTACAACTAAATTTCACTTATTTCTATCTATCTATTGCATGCATCTATATCATATGGACAGTTTATTTAATTAGCTGATATTTTAAAATATTCAGAGATACTTCAGAAAAAAGGCACATGTTGCGTGGTTGGCTATTCCAAAAAGCTTTTCCACTTACCTATTGATTCTCTAGTGATATTAATAGAGACTTTTGTAAGTAGAGCTTCCAAACCAGAACTAAACTCTGTGTAGATTTGATGTTTGGCCTCCTACTTCAGGAAATGAAATAAAAGTTGGCCATTAAAAATTACTTAATAAATTATAGATTCTGGGAGACGCAGAATTATCACAGTTCATCCCTAAGTGTCTCTCTCTCTTTCTCTCTCCCTCTCCCTCCCTCTCTCTCCCCCTCCCTCTCTGCAGTTCAGCTATAAAAGTTTCCACGAAATGTCTAAAAAAATAGGAAAATTGAACTTGATGTCATCAGAGTATTATTTTCCTCTCTCCATCTCAGGATTTAAATTAGGACATAAGTATACCTGAATGTTTTAGTTTATATTGGCTACTTAACACATATTCTTTAGGTGACACAAGCAATAAAGTAATAAAATCAATATTAAAAGAAAACAGCAATAAATAAAAATAAATTATACATGGTCAAAAGCTCAAATAAATAGGAAAATAACAAAAAAAAATCTATCACAATTTGTACATTTGCAAAAATATTCATTACAAATAATATTGTTTAGACTCCATTTCAAATAATGGAAAACAAAAGTCACCTCTACTATGAAGTGGGAGGGTCAGAGTACTGCATGAGTTGCTAAGGGATCATGTAATCTTAAATGGTTTTTAAAATGGAAATGTGCTATAACCAAAATGAGTTATCAAATGATACTTTCTTGTCTGATGGTACTGGTGATCTATTTCAGAATGCTTTATCAGAAGCATTCTTGCTCTTGGAATTGTTTTCCTAGCTCAAATTGTCCTCTAAATAAGCACACATAAGATTACTGATCTGTAATTTCCATTACTAACTGCTAATAGTAAGATCGGCTGGGTTTCCATGCTTGATATGGGAGAGGACAAGCCTCTTCTACAAATAACATAATCAGCAACCTTAGTATGCAGGCTGGTTGTGGAGCTGGATCAGTCTTTGCCATCTTGACCTATAATGTCTCCCATTCTTACTGATCTTCTTCAACCTCAACGATTAATATGACATTCTTCTAGAACAGCTTTGTGGATTATGAACTCAGGTCACAATGTGCCATTTGTACCTGTAAAGTCATGTTTCAATGATAATATTGTTCTAGCATTTATCTTCTCTGGTTGTAGGGTTCGTTTGTTTTTGAAAGGCTCTTGCCTAGTTCTTACAACAAAATTATTCAAGGTGGAAGATAATTTTGGATGATTATATGACAGCCACAGGACAATTAACCTGTAAATTTTTGTGTAGTCACATTTTATTCTTAATGATATTTAATATCTGTATGAAATAGTTGGCCAAGATCTTGTTTTTTGAGATTTGGAGTGAGTTTTCATGAGGGTACCCAGCTCTGCTTCTCTTGATTATGTAAACACAAAGTATCATACAGTCATTTGATCAGCATCTGGATGCAGTGGTAGGTTGAGTGAGAGCCAGTAAGGTGATGCTGAATGAAAACAAGATGAAGGTACTATGAAATTAGAGGTTCTATGAAATTAGAGAAATTGCCCATTCTTGACAGGGTTCCATTCCTTCTGAGTCTGGTTGCTCTTGGAGTAATCATTACCCACAAAGGGGCAAGTGGAAAAGAGTAACTTTTTCAGCACAACACCAAGATTTAGTTTTAGACTTGGCCAAATTCATCTATGAGCTGTTAACCTGAACATGAGATTATTACAGTGAGCTTTACATGGAGTAGCCTATACAGTTGGCCCAGATGCCACAGCTGAGTACCAAAGACTGAAGGAGAGGAAGTTGCTTGAATATATATATCTTCTTAAAGGAAATGGACTAATTGCTGGTCTTGTTACCAAACCAAGTTTAAAGTATTTGTTTTGCTGTATAAAACCTACATAGCCTTTTCTCATTAACTATGATTTTATGTGAATGCTCAAACCTTTTATATTTTGAAGTTTTATTTAATTAGGGTTTTAACTGAAGTTATGATGCTCTATTCTTGATCTTAATATTGTGAAGCTTCTATTATTTTATGTCTTGAATATTGATTGTCTCATGCATACTCAATCCATGAGTAGCCCAGCAGCATTATATCAGCCTGATCTTTTCTAGTTTTTCACACAAAGAGATAGTTGCCACTGCTGTAAAGTCACTAATGAGTAGATTCCTTCAAGCAGTGGCATCGCTCTTTCAAGCTTGTACAAAAGCCTAAAAATGAGCAGGCTCTTTTTATAAATAGAAATGAGGTGATGTGCAAAACAGCCCAACTATATGCATGCCATCTTTTTCATTTCATTTCATATAATGGTCATAATAAACATAGGAATGCTTTTTTTTTTGATAACTTTATAGAGATTGTATATTGGAAATACGCACTTAGCACCACCTGATCCAGAGAAACAATTCCTGATTTCTCCTCCATCTTCTCCTCCTGTTGGTTGGCAACAAGCAGATGATGCTAAACCTGCTATTAATTATGATCTTTTATATGCAATTTCCAAATTAGGACCAGGTAAGACATTTTAAATCTGAATTCTTAATAACTCAAATTCATGTTATTTTTTCCTGTTTAATTTATTTAATCATATTAGTCTCTCTCTCTCTTTGTGTGTGTGTGTGTGTGTGTGTGTGCGTGTGTGTGTGTAAAATGTAAGCTCATAAAGTATGGAACTTTATTCTAGACTTCCATGTGAGCCTGATAAAAAATGCTGCTCTAAGAAGTAGCTCTATTATCCATTGAAGTACATGCTTAAAGAAGTTGTATACAAGTAGTCCTCGTCTTACAACTGTAATTGAGCCCACAATTATGGTTGTAAGTAGTGACAGTCATTAAGTAGGTGACCATGTCTGACTTTACAACCTTTTTTTTTTAGAACTCTTAAAGCAAATGCTGTTGTTATAAAGTGAACCCATTGTTGTTATGGGAGTGTTTTGCCAGAAACTGAATGTAGAAGCTGGTTTCTGACAAAACTGTAGATTGTGGGCACATACCGTGAAACACTGTAAATGGTCAAAAATGCAGACTAGTTGCCAAGTTCACAAAATGTGGTCCCATGACAATGGGAGGGACAGCCATCAGAACTTCAAATATGGTTTATAAGTACATTTTAGAGGGTCACTCTAAAGAGTCATTTCAAATGGTCACTAAGGGAGCGATCGTAAGTAAAAGATACCTGTATTTTCTTAAGACTCATGCAGAACATGGTAACATGTTGGACTACTTTAGCAGAAGTTTACTTGGTCCAAAGTACTTCTAAACCATTTTCAAGGTGTCATTCATTTTTGTTTCAGATACAAGCAATAACCTTAAATATTCAGTTTGTAGTACACATATTTAGATTGGGGAAACGAACGGATGGGAAAAGGAGAATGCATCAGTAAAAAGTGTTTCCATAATGTTTTTAGCTTCCTGTGTAACTTCCTTTAAAAATTGTTAAAAGCTTAAGGTAAATAAATAAATAAATCCTCCTTTAAAATTTAATCTTTAAAAAAGTTTTCAAGGAATGTATGACCATAGAAGTCATATTTGTGTTTAGAATTATTTAGAAGGATTAATTAGGAACAGGACTAAGGAATGAAACAATCAGGAACTAGCAATGGACTCCTTAACGTTTTTTGGCCTATTTTTTAATTTTTTTATTAGTGAAGTAAAACAAAACAGAGGAGGAAATAGTGCATCAGCTATAATGCAGTAAGAAACTACATAGGTTACTTCGATTAAAATAAAATAAACATAAATGGGGGAGAGAAAAAATGATATTCATATGATAAATAAAATTAATTTAGTCAGTTCTGGTGCAGTTCTTTACTCAAAAGTAATAAAAGAGAACATTTTGTTTTATCAAAATTGAGAAAATTTTAGATATTTCCAAATTCTCTGTTGGAAATCTGGGAGCAGCATTCTGGATTCAGAAAGCTAAGCAGCCAGATACTATATTCCTCATCATGTTGCAACTGTTTTAATCAATGGCAATATGCAATAAATTCAATTGGGAAATTGTATGTGTTATTAAGTGGTACTATTATCACTTTTTTTTTTTAAATACATTTTAGGGGCTCAGTATGAACTTCATGCTGCAACTGAAACTACTCCTAGCGTGGTGGTCCATATATGTGAAAGCAATGAGGAACTTCAGTCCGCCGAAACAATGGAAGAAGTCAAGAAACCAAAGCCAAAAATTATTAAAACTAGGCGGCCAGACTATTCTCCAACTTATCAAAGCTGAACTATATAAAGTTCTCAATTCCAAACTGACATGCTCAAGGAGACTTTGAAGAGATAGCAAGCCACACTTTGATGACGCTAGAGGTGGAAGCAGCAATTGTTATGTAAAGATCCTTTTCAGAAAGGGAAGTTATCATTTGCTAGTTGAATGGCTCATGAGACAGATTCCACTATGAACTTTCTGAATGGTTGTCTTGGAGAATAATCAAACTGGGGCATTGGGAGCAAAAATATGTTCTTTGTATTTAGGGAATTACTCAGATATTCCAGATATCTGAAATCTAGCACGATGCCTTCCCTATTAATGTATTCATTCTGTGATAAATTCCTCTAATTCATGAGACAATTATATTGTATTTCTAAAATACAGTCACTAGTGAACACATTGGAATCAATGAGTCATATAAATAAGAGTGTTAGGAATTTCAGCTGGGGTAAAGCATCTGGAAATACAGCAAAACGTTTTAAACATGAAGTAACAAATTGTTAGTCATTTTCCATATTGGATTTTTGTGCATGCATATAGTTCTAAAAAAGTAAACTTGTGCAACTTGATCTGTACTTTTAATTTATGTTTAAAAATATCTAAAATATTCAGTTTTCTTTCTGAATTGTTTGCTTTTTTAGGAGGGACAGACTTTCAGTATAACACCCTTAAGCGTAGTGAAATAATGTTTCTTAATGTTAATTGCTGATGTATGGTTTTGTAAAAAAATGTATAAAATATCTGTGCATTCTTTCAATGGATGAATTACTTTAAATTATTCTAAAAACAATTATTTATATTGGTTTAAAACTACCTTGACTGCTTTATTGACCAGAAGTAAAAGGAACTGCAAATACTGTTACAGTTTTCTCAACAGTTGAGAGGATATAAGCTTGTATTGTCCTAGTCACAAATGTATACCTTTATAACTGTTGCTGTTAAGTATTGTTAAAGTTGTCTGAGTATATTTACCTTGTTAAGAAACATGAGCATTTGAGAAGATCTAGTGCCTTTTTTCTCCTCATGAATTTCAAGAGAGATTGTTGCAACAGTAATTGATAGAACTATATTCTGCTTAAATGTCATCAACTAAACCAGAGATTTTCCATCTTTCTTGACTCACAGGGCCATTAGCGTTTCAGTAATTTTTTCATGGCAGTTCTTGACCAAAGGAAATGTTTTAACAATTTTATTTATTAAATAGTTAGGTTCAAACAGGAAGATTTTGTGTCCTAACAATGTAATAGTCATTTGAAAAAAAATACACATAAATTCCAATGATTTTTTAAAATTATTCTTAAATAATCACAATTAATTATTAAAGGAATATGTGTATGTTTGGGCACACAACTTCTCAAATCTTGGAATCAGATTGGACACCTCCACCCTCATTTCCTGTTCTACATTGATTTTCACACAATGCCTGCTTTTTTCACAGCAACTGCCAAAAATCAGCTTCACAAAGATTGGACGTTGCAAACTCCAACTTTGCAAATAAATGGAGCAAAAATGTAAAATATTCCACGATGCCCCTGTGAGTTTATTAACCGCACACAACTTGGGAACTGTTGAACTAAACTATAATTCCAAGTCCTACTTTCAAAATCACAGTGCTTTTCCTTAATACAGTACATTGTGGAAGATAGCTTTTTCCTTATTTGTTTACTGACTGACTGACTATTCTTTACCAGGGCTCTGCAAATTACAGAAATGATTCAAACTGTATGCCATTATAGCATCTTTCTGCTGTTTTTTTAAGTAATTCATCTTATTTAATTCTTGCATGTGAGCCTAAAAGGCAATGTGGCTGCTTTAAGAATCACATTAATGTTGATGAATCAATCCTTTAAAATAGCCATTTTGTTGCAGGTCTCTACAGAAGCCTGAAAAAAAAGACTGATTTTCTGAATAGTAGATGCAGAGTTTGTACAAGATCTGAAATATTTCTTCTGAATTATTATTGAAGGATTCCCTTTAGACCAATTAGCTATCACTGAAAGCTAAACTCTTTTTCTACCATATTGTCAAAAAATCCTCAGCTGTCAAGTGGCATCACATTGTAAATGTTTCTAGGTGTTCCTTCGATAATCAATTCTCAAGTGGATTTAAAAGTTTTAAGCAAAATACATTTTACAATCTCCTGACTATGAAAAAGCCTTTTTATTTTCAGGCTATTCACATTTTAAAAACAGGTTCCTGGTTAGATTTTGTTTATAGATGTCAATAGGAGACATGTTGAAAAGAAGCTATTCTTTAGTTACAAAAAACGATATGAGGCCTTTTCTCTGTAAGCTTTTATACCCACAAATAGCCAATGTTGAATAAATAAATCTTCTAGTTTGCCCTATATACTTGATAAATCTTTCTTAAATGTACGCTGAAAGCTCTGAGGACTTGTTAGTTGCGAAGTTGTATCTGACCCATCACAATTCCATGGACAACTTTCCTCCAGGCCTTCCCGTCCTCTACCACGTTCTGGAGTCCATTTAAGCTCATGCCTACTGCTTCAGTGACTCCATCCAGCTATCTCATTCTCTGTCGTCCCCTTCTTCTTCTTTTTGCCCTCAATCGTTCCCATTATTAGGCTCTTCTCCAGTGAGTCCTTCCTTCTCATTAGATGGCCAAAGTATTTGAATTTCATCTTCAGGATCTGCCCTTCTAAAGAGCAGTCCAGGTTGATCTCCTCTAGGGCTGACCAGTTTGATCACCTTGAAATCCAGGGGACTCGCAGGAGTCTTCTCCAGCACCATAGTTCAAAGGCCTCAATTCTTTGGCGCTCAGCCTTCCTTATAGTCCAACTTTCACAGCCATATATTGCAACTGGGAAAACCATAGCCTTGATTATACACACTTTTGTTGGAAGGGTGATGTCTCTGCTTTTTAGTATGCTATCTAGATTTGCCATAGGTTTCCTCCCCGGGAACAAGCGTCTTTTAATTTCTTGGCCGCAGTCCCCATCTGCGGTATGATCTTGGAGCCCAGGAAAATAAAATCTGTCACTACCTCCATTTCTTCCCCATCTATTTGCCAGGAATTGAGAGGGCCAGATGCCATGATGTTAGTTTTCTTAATGTTGAGTTTCAAGCCAACTTTTGCACTCTCCTTCTTCACCCGCGTCAAGAGGCTCTTTAGTGCCTCTTCACTTTCTGCCATTAGAGTGGTATCATCTGCATATCTGAGGTTGTTGATATTTCTCCTGGCAATCTTAATTCCAATTTGTAATTCATCTAGCCCCTCCTTTCTCATGATGTGCTCTGCATATAAGTTAAATAGGCAGGGTGACAGTATACAGCCTTGCCGGACTCCTTTCTCAATTTTGAACCAATTAGTGGTTCTGTGTCCAGTTCTCACTGTTGCTTCTTGACCCGCATGTAGGTTTCTCAACAGACAAATAAGATGGTCTGGTACTCCCATCTCTTTAACAACTTGCCACAATTTGTTGTGATCCACACAATCAAAGGCACTAGCATAGTCAATGAAGCAGAAGTAGATGTTTTTCTGGAACTCCCTAGCTTTCTCCATGATCCAGTGTATGTTGGCAATTTGATCTCTAGTTCCTCTTTTTCGTATTTCACAAAAAATGTTAAACATGCTGAGTGTACTGTATATATATAGATCTGAATGTAGAACTTCACATCTCTGTGCCTGAATTTACCCATTCAGAGTAAGGCATCTGTAATGCTGGCAGGATGTTGAACTCCTGAATAGGTATACTCCAGTGCTTTCAGAGGTGGTATTCAGCAGGTTCTGACCAGTTCTGGAGAACCGGTAGCGGAAATTTTGAATAGTCCGGAGAACCAGCAAATACCATCTCTGACTGGAGATTTTACAGCATCCTTCCCCTGCCAAGCCCACCAAGCCACACCCACAAAACCGATAGTAAATTTTTTTGAATCGCATCACTTTGCTTCTGTTTTGGGTAACTTAATTGATGAAAAAATTATAGAGTCCTTTGTTCTTGCCAAATATTACACTCAAGAAAATATACTATTTGAATTTGGGGTCTTTATTGTTTTCATTACATTTGGAACTAAGATTCTTCACAAAAATAACTAGTAAAAGAGAAACATGTATTCCTTAGTTGTCATTAATATTTATACAAAAAATCTTACATATTTATAAGCAGTTGTTAAAAATATATCAAGCACTAAGTTGTAGGAACTTTATTTAATGTTTATTATTTGCACGACTGGTAATAAGAATTATTTTGAGTACCTCTTTTGTCCTGCAGGGAGTGCTAAATCCGCAGTAATATAGCATTAATTGCTACTATAAGCGGGAGGAACTAACCTGTTAAGAATCCTAATTGAAAATAAACTACTTGAGCAAAAGCAACTTGCATAAATTTTAAGATTACTTAGAACACTCCATTTGACCTGGAAAACTCAGAATAAATGCATGATAAATTCCATTATGCATATTAAAATGTATTTTACCATCCCTGTCTTATTCCAAGGAAGTGGATAGCAATGCACATTATGATTCCTATTCCTATTACACAAGCCACTGAGTTATTAAACTTAATATTTTTATTAATAATATTTTGATAGCACGTATGAAACATTTATCAAGTGACACTGTCTCACAAAAATGTTAAGTACCCCAAAAGGGCTACATTTGATTTATTTGATTTTTCTCCTCTTTTTTAAGGAAAAATAGCTGTTCTATATTTGCTCAGATGAGAAAGAATATGTTTGTTTTGTATTCTTTTTATCTGTTTATTGTGACCCAATCCTGGAAAAATAATTATTTTTGCTGACTTTTATAGTTGTTGAGTCCAGTCAGAACCAGGACTATAATACATTGATAGATCTTCAACCCATCCTGCCTGGGGAATTCTGGAAATTGAAGTATCTTAAAGTTGCCAAGGTTGTCAATATGGATGTCAACACTGTTTCAAACACTAGTTCATACAGTATATAAAGTATAGGTTGGATAAAATAATCGCAACAGCAATACCACTTAGGTTTATATACTGTTTTACAGTGCTTTACAGCCCTCTCTACGTGATTTACAGAGTCAGCATATTGCCTCCAATAATCTGAGTCCTCATTTTACCAACCTCAGAAGGATGGAAGGCTGAATCAACCTGGTGAGATGAACTGCCAAATTCTTCAGGCAATCGGTAGAAGTAGCCTGCAGTACTGCATTCTAACCACTGCACCAACATGGCTCCAAACAAACTTTACAAGTGATATCTTTTTGCTAGGCATCTATTATCCCTTTGTCCAGTGATGCGTCTGAGGAATAGGAATATCTTACATTTTGAGAAGCAACATCTTTCTTTGGCTTGTAACCAACACGTTGACAAAATGTCCACTTTTCATTCTGTTAATGTTGAAGCTGCCTGCTTCCATGCAACACTGGAACTTTCTAAGTGAGATCCAAGACTAATGTTGATTTCAAGTCTTCCATCATATGTATAGGTAGTCCTCGACTTATGACCACAATTGAGTCCAGAATTTAAGTTGCTAAGTGAGGTATATGTTAATTTTGCCCCATTTTACAACTTTCCTTGCCACCGTTGTTAAGTGGGTCACTGCAGTTGTTAAGTTAGTAACATAGCTGTTAAGCAAATCTGACTTCCCCATTGACTTTGCTTGTCAGAAAATTGCAAAAAATGATAACATGACCCCATTGGAGCCATCATACATATGAACCAATTGTCAAGCATCTGAATGTAAATCATGTGATCAGGGCAATGCTGCAATGGTCATAAATGTGAAAAATGGTCATGTCATTTTTTCCAGTGTTATTTTTTTATTATAACACTGATTTGACAACACTGCTTAGTTTTGATACAGCTCCTATTTCCTAATAACTAGCAGAATTGTAGAAATGGTTTCAAGAAGAAAGTATTATTTCAACCATTAACTAATGTTGATTTGGTTAAGGATGCCTGGCTACTTCATGGTTTATGAGTGCAAGTTAATATTTCCACCAATCTTTTTTCTCAAGAAATACTAGGGCAATATATTATGTATATATTTCTCCCCCACCCACCCAACAAATGGAAAATGCTATGCACACATGAAATTGCTATTAATTGACAAAATAGATTATCTGGAGTTAGCAAAGTCTCTGGTATCATTCAAAAGGCAAGTTTAAAACTGGGTGCATTATGGCGATCTTGAATTTTTAACTAGTTTGAGTGTAGGAACTGAAAAACTAATTGAGCTTTTAGTCACATTTGCAGCAAACCTGATCATGTTGTAAAATGATGACAAGCGAAGGGGGGAATATTATCCTTTTAATGTACCCTGTATATATATTTGAATCCCAACATTTCACACAACTGTGTTAAGTTATTGCATTTGCATGAGGTCATCAACTTACCTATTCAGGCATTTCCCCCCCTGGAAACCCGCATGTGTATGCTAGCTGTGCCTGGTGTACAAATTACACCAATTCAGTTCTGTGAGGAACTGACTGTAATGTTTGCATATTTTGTTAGTTCAAGGCAAAATCAATAGAAAGAAATCTCTTGATTATAGACCCTGATGGTTTCAACATTGACTTTGGATTTTGCAAACAAATCCCACCTCAAAAGTAAAGGGATTGCTTTTGATAAATTAAATAATTTTTATTGGGGGGAAAAACTAACCATGGTAATGTAAGAGAGAAACATCATATTCCCAGTTGGCTCCATATCAAAAACTATAAATGGTCTGCATATTTGTATAAATCTTTAAAAATAGAAATTAATCCCTTCTGTAAAAAAGATCTTTTGATTTTGAAAAGCTGGTATTTTAACACTAGGAGATTTTCTATTGCTCATGCTTCAATTATGCGTTTATTTCCATTTGGATTTTTCCCCTTTGAACTCTGCTTTTTTAAAAACTATGAGGTTAACTAAATGTATAGAAAGAAAATCTGTTTTCTTTTTTTCTTTTCCTCTTTTCCTTTTAAAGCACATTAATTGCTTCATTTCAGAATACAAATAATACATTGTAAAACACAAATAATAACTACTGTAATCCAGTGTCCATATACAAGTAGTCCTCGGTTTATGACTCCAATTGAGCCCAAAATTTCCACTGCTAAGTGAATCTGTGCAGTTATTAAGTTAATAACATAGTTGTAAAGTGAATCTGACTTTGTTTGTCATAAGATGGCAAAATGTGATCACATGAGCCCAGGACACTGCACCACAATTGCAATATGAACCAGTTGTCCAGTACCTGAATTTTGATTACGTGAACATGAAAATGCTGCAGTAGTTGTTAAATGTGAAAAATGGTCAAAAATCACTTTTTCCAGTGTCATTGTAACTTTGAATGGTCACTAAAAGGTTGTAAATCACGGACTATCTAATAAAAATTAAAATGTGATGATTAAAAATGTAAATATAAATTTCAAAGTAGAACATGTATATCAATACTAATTATAATTTCTAAAATATATATGAAAATAGAGTTGCTTAAATTTTAGTTGATGCTTAGTATGACATTGATAAGAAGTTGCAAAGTCATGAATTATTTTGTAACGTGAAAATAATTTATTTAATACTAAAACCTTGTGGCTGATTCTTTAAAGTTTTGCATCTGTTTTATTATGCAGTTTTAATTTGTTCTGCCTCTACATCATATCTAAGTAAGAGTTTACCTATAAATGATGTTGGTTTTATATATGCATTTTGAATTCTGTCATATTTCTTAGTGTCCCTCCCTCTTATTTAAGAACAGATTTTATCCTTGTAAATCAGCCCAGGTGTGGACCAGCCTTCATTAAGTTACTCTTGCTATATATTTAGTCTTGGACTCTGAATATTTGCACATACTCTTTCTGACCCCCCAAATAGGGGGTCATACTCTTTCTGACCCCCGAACTTCATTTCTTCTACAACATATTGCTAATATTGAATTAACCAAATGTTGTGATTGTCTAAAATGCTTTAGGTGCCAGCACTTACTGTAATTCCCAAAGACCCACTTTTGAAAAGCATGAAAAACTTTTGAAAAACTATTGATATTATATTACCCAATCACTTTAGTTAAATTAAAGCTACAGAACTTTTACCAGTCTTTGAAATTAATATAACAGCACAAATCGGATAAAATTGCATAGGTCACATTCTTTGGGAAGAAAGGATGAGTTGGAGGATGTTAATTCTGGGCGTTTATTATTATGGTTAATCTTCAATTCAATTCACAGTCTTGGACTGGTAAAAACTTAACAGTGTAAGGCATCACCTGGTATTGCAATATCAGTGAATCAGATTTAATAGTAGTAGTAGTAGTAGTAGTAATAGTAGTAGTAATAGTAGTAATAATAGAACAATGTGAAATCACATTAGTCAGTTCTTTAGATGGTGTTGACTTTTCATTCACATCAAATTATTTTCAAGAACCCAAGGAATGTTGTGTATTGGCGTAGTATATGTGTGGATCCAGGGAGTGTGGCCTTTGACAGTTGAGAGACAGAAATTTTGTCAATGCACAGGTTTTCTATGTGCAATCCAGTTATGGTTTATTCCATAATCATTCAATTTCAATTTTTAGATCTTGATACTTTGTAATTTCCACTTCTTTGTCTCTTCTATTCTACTATCCTGTGGTATAACCACATCACTTATTCATACTTTCTTCTTTTCAGCCACAGTTAAATCTGGTGTGTTAAGACTTTATCAGTCTATATTTGGAAATCCCATAATATTTTAACCTGCTCATTTTCAACTACTTTTTCAAGTATATGTTTTCACCAGTTTTTCATTAGTGGTACATTATTTAAGGACATTCCAGTGGATTATTTTAGTGAGTGTGTATTTATAATCAGTTTGTGCAATTTTCTTGCACAAACTATATGTGATCTGTTGTTTCTTCTTGCTTCTTTGTACTTTGAATCATTTGATGATTTTTCAATTCTGGCCTTGATTGCATTAGTTCTAATAGCTTGCTCTTGAGCTGCCAAAATCTTCAGGATTTTTTTTTAATGTTCCAGTTAAGTCATTATCAGCTTTTAGCTTTATTCACATTCGCTTCAAACCTTTTTAGAAATTGACCAGGTCAATAATATAATTGACAATTATATTAAATAATTAATTATACGCCAATTTCTCAACTTCAGATCTATCGTTCTTTGTATATCAGGGTTCTTCAATTATCAAGACAAATAATAGATCTGTTTTGGAATGCTATTAGTTTCTTTTATTATGTGTGCATTACACATGCAAAAATTGTGGTAGCCATTTTTACTCTCCCCACGAGAGTAAACGAGCAACAAGAAAATCTCAAAAAAAATTCTTTTTCTTTGTTGTACACTTTCCCATTTCCCTTCCCCCCTTTTTTCTTTTTCTCTTTGCACTTTTTACTTTCATTTTTCTTTTTCATATATTTCTTTATTTGTATTAGCTTTTTTTGCCTTTGTACTTTAAAACTTTAATAAAAATTATTATGAAAGTTCAAAATAGTGAAAAAATACACTTTTTTCTTCAGTGTTGCTCTCAAGAAAAGACTGTCCCCACAAATGTTCTTGTGGCAGTTTAAGCAATCATTGGTGGTGCAAGGTGCACCACTGAAACTCTAAAAAGTAAAAACAACATTTTGCATACTGAATTTGCTGGGTTTACTTCATTACTTCTTGGGTAATTCAGAAGATTCCAATTTGAAACTGTAAGCTAGGAATGTTTTGTATATGGAAATTTTGATGCAACTTTAATTATACATTGCAATAGAATAATACAGCTTTAATATATAGGTCAGAAGATTTCTTCCTTCATATTTCTGTGGTCCCCTGTTGCTACAGACGGATACATTTGCTTGCTTAAATCTTGTACAGTTTTTAAATATTACATAGAAATGAGTCTTATATTAATCTTATTATCATAATGTAAAGTAATGAGTTATAAAATGTCCAGAAGCAACTCAACTCAAAAGCCACTTAGAGAGCACTGAAGAAGACTTTTAAAGATATTAGTTGCTTGGTAAATCATCTGCCATCAAACTGCTCTACTGCTATTTACCCTAATTTTATGTTGTGTTTTATGATGGCCAATCTCCTCAAAGGATTTTCTTCTGTTCAGCTCATTGTAGACTTTCACAATCCAAAATGAAGTAATGTGGTAATCTATGGCCTCAGGTTGCACCTCTAAGAAGGTGAGGGAAGCTGTGCCTTTTTCAATTTTTTGAAAGCTGCTTACTGACTCAAGTGATCTCAGCATCATTCAAGACCTGAGTAGATGTGGTGGCTGTCACAGTGTGGCAGATTTCCTTTTTGAACTGGAGTTGCATTGTGGTGCAAGGGTGGCAATTGACACAGAAAAATAAGACAGTAAAGACTTTTACACTTTTTTACTATTTAGAGTGACAATATTTATAATAGGTATTTGCAATGGTACATGCAACACAATACTACTATTCATCTAAAATCTTACGGTATCTCTGGACAACTGCATAACTGGATAGAAGCATTCCTGTCAAACAGACAACAAATAGTCAAAATTGGGAGTGTCCTATCAAATTCTGTACCTGTCAATAGTGGTGTCCCCCAAGGCAGTGTTCTAGGACCAACTCTCTTCATACTCTACATAAGTGACCTCTGTGATCATATTAAGAGCAACTGCATTCTCTTCGCTGATGATGTAAAGCTATTCAACACCACAGACAATACTGCTACCCTTCAAAAAGACCTCGACTATATATCAGAATGTTCAAACAAATGGCAACTTCAAATTTCAACAAATAAATGCTCTGTCTTACATATTGGCAAAAAAAAAATCACAAAATAAAATACAAGCTGAATAGTCAAGACTTTGTTGATGATCCAAGCTCTGTAAAGGACCTTGGAATACTCGTCTCTAATGATCTAAGTGCTAGAGCCCACTGTAACTACATAGCCAAAAAGGCATTAAGAGTTGTTAACCTAATCCTACTTAGCTTTTTCTCTGGTAATATCACACTACTAACTAGAGCATACAAAACATTTACTAGACCAATTCTCGAATACAGCTCATCAGTCTGGAACCCACATTACGTGTCTGATATTAGCGCAGTTGAGAAAGTCCAGAAATATTTCACAAGAAGAGTTCTCCACTCCTCTACTCGTTGTAGAATACCTTATGCCACCAGACTTGAAATTCTAGACCTGATCTAAGTATGGTATATAAAATCATACATTGCAATGACTTACCTGTCAATGAATACTTCAGCTTCAACCATAACAACACAAGAGCACACAATAGATACAAACTCAAGGTTAACCGCACCAAACTTGATTGCAGGAAATACGACTTCAGCAACAGAGTGGTCAATGTCTGGAATACTCTATCTGACTCTGTGGTTTCTTCCCCAAACCCCAAAAACTTTAACCTTAGAATGTCTACTATTGACCTCACCCCTTTCCTAAGAGGTCTGTAGGGGGCGTGCATAAGCGCACCAATGTGCCTACCATCTCTGTCCTATTGTTTCTTTTATTTTTCTTATATGTACCCATTTCATGTATTCATAACTACACTGCTCAAAAAAATAAAGGGAACACAAAAATAAGACATCCTAGATCTGAATGAATGAAATATTCTTATTAAATACTTCGTTCATTATATAGTTGAATGTGCTGACAACAAAATCACACAAAAATTATAAATGGAAATCAAATTTAGCAACCCCTGGAAGTCTGGATTTGGAGTTACACTCAAAATTAAAGTGGAAAAAAAAACTACAGGCTGATCCAACTTTGATGTAATGTCTTTAAAACAAGTCAAAATGAGGCTCAGTAGTGTGTGTGGCCTCCACGTGCCTGTATAATCTCCCTACAATGCCTGGCCATGCTCCTGATGAGGTGGCGGATGGTCTCCTGAGGGATCTTCTCCCACACCTGGACTAAAGCATCCCCCAACTCTTGGACAGTCTGTGGTGTAGCGTTGGTGGATGGAGCGAGACATGATGTCCCAGATGTGCTCAACTGGATTCAGGTCTGGGAAATGGGAGGGCCAGTCCATAGCATCAATGCCTTTGTCTTGCAGGAACTGCTGACACACTCCAGCCACGAGGTCTAGCATTGTCGTGCATTAGGAGGAACCCAGGGCTAACCGCACCAGCATATGGTCTCAACAAGGGGTCTGAGGATCTCATCTCAGTACCTAATGGCAGTCAGTCTACCTCTAGTGAGCACATGGAGGGCTGTGCGGCCCCCTAAAGAAATGCCACCCCACACCATTACTGACCCACTGCCAAAACGGTCATGCTGGAGGATGTTGCAGGCAGCAGAACGTTCTCCATGGCGTCTCCAGAACCTGTCACGTCTGTCACATGTGCTCAGTGTGAACCTGCTTTCATCTGTGAAGAGCACAGGGCGCCAGTGGCCAATTTGCCAATCTTGGTGTTTTCTGGCAAATGCCAAACATCCTGCACGGTGTTGAGCTGTAAGCACAACCCCCACCTGTGGACGTCAGGCCCTCATACCACCCTCATGGAGTCTGTTTCTGACCATTTGAGCAGCCACATGCACATTTGTGGCCTGCTGGAGGTCATTTTGCAGGGCTCTGGCAGTGCTCCTCCTGTCCCTCCTCGCACAAAGGCGGAGGTAGTGGTCCTGATGCTGGGTTGTTGCCCTCCTACGGCCTCCTTCACGTCTCCTGATGTACTGGGCTGTCTCCTGGTAGCGCCTCCATGCTCTGGACACTACGCTGACAGACACGGCAAGCCTTCTTGCCACAGCTTGCATTGGTGTGCCATCCTGGATGAGCTGCATTACCTGAGCCACTTGTGTGGTTTGTAGACTCCGTGTCATGCTGCCACTAGAGCGAAAGCACCGCCAGCATTCAAAAGTGACCAAACCATCAGCCAGAAAGCATAGGAACTGAGAAGTGGTCTGTGGTCACCACCTGCAGAACCACTCCTTTATTGGGGATGTCTTGCTAACTGCCTATACTTCCCACCTGTTGTCTATTCCATTTGCACAACAGCACATGAAATTGATTGTCAATCAGTGTTGCTACCTAAGTGGACAGTTTGATTTCACAGAAGTGTGATTGACTTGGAGTTACATTATGTTGTTTAAGTGTTCCCTTTATTTTTTTGAGCAGTGTATGTATATATTTATACCTATTATCTTGTAAGCGATTGACAAATCAAAATAAATAAATAAATATAAATAAATAAATAAATCTGATGTCAAGCTTTCTCCTAAATCTCCTTCCAGAGACTATTCTCCTCTAGCTCTCCTGCTTTCTTGTCATTTTCCCCCTATCTCCCTTCCCCTTTCTGGAGATAAGAGTAAAAAGAAAGGAATGGATTGGAATATATTACTGTGTGCTCACCCTGGCTTGACTTTCTCCTGGATCTGCTCGGCTAAACACCTTACTGTTCCTGTCTTGGGGAAGAACCTCTTCCAGGATCTTCTGCCCAGTCCTTCCACAGAGATCAGAACTTCTCCACCCACCTCCAATCTCCTCCTTCCCTGCTTGGGTCTTGAGTGAAGCCACTATCTGCAATCAACCAGATCCCTCCTCCCCATTCTCGTGGAGTCTTCCCTTCCCTTGTTCCAGGGATGCCATCCGTGGACCTTTTTTCTTTGTTCCCAACCAAGAACTGATAACTGCTCCACACACTTAATTCACCTCTTCCACTTTACTCTCCAGCAATTCCATTCACTCTGTTTTGTACCTATTTTTATCTCCTCCCTCTCTCTTTCTCTCCAGACTCTCCAGTTTTCAGGTTAAACCAGTAGCAAGTAACTCAGCAACAGTGTAGGTGGCTAGCCAGGGCTCTGACACCACAACACGATATGCCAGTCTGGACTAAAGGGACTATATGCCTCAATAACTCAATATACCAGCCCTGGCTAGCAGCCAGGTCAGCTCATCAGGCCTCATGACAGTGCATCTGTCCTTCGGGGCAAAAATTGAGCTGCTTTTCCCCCCCACCTTAAACTCACTCCAATAGCTGGCTAATGCCAGCAGAATAGTAGCCAGGCCAGGCCACTAAAACCCATATGCCACAGTGGGAGTGTTTACCAAGGAAGCAGAGTCATCCAAGTTGTGGCATAATAATCTGTGATTATTATGCAAATATAATCATCCTATAATAGCAAAGTGCACACGTGCTTTCCAAACATGCCAGCTCATGGAGTCTATTGTCTAAGGAAGGAAACCAAAAGCAGTTCCATTTGCACGAGTCATAGAATTACAGAGTAGGAAAAAACTCCAAAGACAGCCTAGGGCAGTAGCTCTCCCTGAGGCAATGGCTACTTTAGCTGCTCCCAAAATATCTTCAATCTGATCTTGGCAATTTCATGAAAAATATTTGCACTTGGCACATCAATAAACAGGAAACAGCTTTTTGATGAACTCGGACCAGCTCTTCCAGAAAAAAATGTGGCTGAGCTGTTTGCATGTTTATCAAGGGCAGATGATTTGGGGATTATACAATTAAGACAGTCCAAGATATCAGACTACATCAAAGAATGTAGACTCCTTGTAAAGCAAAGAGAAGCGCCGTAAAGGATAGGAGGGAAAACAACAATACATATACTTTGAACCTATGGGTAACTCTGCCACAATCTTGTGCATGTTTATTGGGCATCTATAATCAGATGAAACACAATTTGCTATACAGGTGGTCCTCAACTTATAATCTTTCATTTAGTGACTGAAGTTATATCACCATTTTTCATATTTTAGGACTATTGCAGCATCTCCGTGGTCCTGTGATCAAAATTCAGATGTTTGGCAACTGGCTGTATCCTGGGGTCATGTGATCACTTTTTGCAACCCTGTGACAAATTTCCGCTACCAGTTCTCCAGAACTGGTTAGAATCTGCTGAATACCACCTCTGCAGCAAATACCACCTCTGACTGGAGATTTTACAGTATCCTTCCCCTGCTATACCCACCAAGCCATGCCCACAGAACCGGTAGTAAAAAAAAAATTTGAATCCCACCACTGCTCTGAAGAACAATTTGATTTCCACCATTGAACTTCTCAATGTTTGCAGCTACAGACTGCTGCTGCTGTTTTTCTAAAGTGCAAGGTAATGCTAGAAAAACATTATGAAATCCAACATGGTTAGCTAAAGAGTGAGACAAGACTAATCACAGATAAAACTACTGGACAATCAAATAAAGTAAGCACAGAAAGAAAGAACAAAAACTACCTGTTCTGGTGCCCATGTTCCTGAGTGGTGCCAAGATAAATCGGTCAGGAATTCACTCAAAGGGAAATATACTTCCCACTGTGCAGTGGTGAATGATCAATGAGAACGTTTCTGAAATGGTAGCAAGTACAGAAGGATTTTGTGATATTCAACATTGGCCATACTTAAGGAATATTAGATATTTTCAAAATCACAGACAAAGTTCTGAAAAGATAGTTAATTTATTACAGAAGTGAAATAAGTTTTAAAAAAACACCTGTGAGAAATTAGAATGACACAGGAAACTATGAATGTTTCATGGAGGTTACTACAGCAGGGGGGAATCGTCTATAAAATATAATAAACATAAATCAGCAAGATCCCACAACAATAAAGTTTGAATTTCTGAGCTGAGAGATGATAGGAAATGTGAAAGATGAAGAAAGAAAAAAAGGAAAACCACTTCTCCTTCCTGGGTCAAAGAGAGAAGAACAAAAAGACCTCTCAGAATACAAGGCTGCTTGCAAATTAATAAATGAGAGATTTTTAACCAATGGTTTTTCAGGAGTAAACAGATATGGCTGCATCAGGAAGCCTTGGGATATTCAAACTGACAGATTATTCAACTATTTAAAGATTTTCAAAGTACAGAAGTTGTGACTGTGTACTAAGTTGCTTATAAAACCAACTTTACAACCTTTTGGTTTAAATAAGAAGTTTCAAGTCAACGTAGAGAATATTTTGTGACTACTTTTATGGCTTTTCAGCAATGTAAAGTATTAAAAGAAGAGATCGCCAAAGGAGCTTGCAGAAACCCAGAAGATGCTTTTGCTAATGGAAGAGCTTATCCTATGCCTTTGCCAAACCGAAATTGGGCCTTTCCTTTCAACTGCTACTATTTTTAACAGAATGCGTGGGAGTTTCCCAATGGACAGGTTTAGTACATGAAATGAAAACAATACTGGTTTTTATAAGGTATAACAGAAGGGAAAGGGGTGGAAAAATGAGGATGGAGAGAAAAAAGTGAGTCTCAAGTGCTAGTATTTTCTAATGAAAAGGATACACTCCAGGGACAAGATAAATCTTATGAAAATGGTCTTTCAGCAGGGTTGATAGATTGGCTAATGTCCATATCATTTTCCTTTGAGCTGATGAAATAGTTGCCACCTACTGACAGAACATTGCAAATTAAAATTCAAAACATTGCAAATTAAAATTCAAAGCAGGGCCAAGGTAAAGCTGTTCCACAACTAGAAATTAGATCTGTCAGTCACAAAATGATACGCCTCTTCTCTCCTCCTACCCAACCTAGCATTTTATTTATACAAGAAGCTGGGGGAGGGGAAACCTCACTATTTATGGTCACTCACTGATTCACTCCCGTGTTTATTGCAAGACCCTTATTGTCAGATATCGTAAACTGTCTTCTGAAGTGAGCAATACATAAAAGTTTGCATAACTGAATGGATTTAAAAAATCCTGAACCCGTCTTAATGCTGATTTTCTTAATCAGCATTCAATTTAGAATTCATTTTTAACTGAAATCCTGCACACCTTTAGTTCACTTATTTGTCACCCAGTATTTAATCCAATTGCATGAATTCCAAAAGTCTGTTTTTAAGATAGATGATAGATAGATAGATAGATAGATAGATGATAGAAAGAATTCTTTATTGGCCAAGTGTGACTGGACACACAAGAAATTTGTCTTGGTGCAAATGCTCTCAGTATGCATAAAAGAAAAGATACATTCATCAAGAGTCAAGAATCATAAGGTACAACACTTAATAATAGTCATAGGGTACCATAAGGCAATCAAATTATACTAGGAAACAGTCAGTATAAATCGTAAGGATACAAGCGACAAAGTTACAGTCACAAGTGGGAGGGGATGGGTGATAAGGAGTGATGAGAAGATTAACAGTAATAGTAGTGCAGACTTTGTAATAGTTGAACAGCAATGTTCAAGCAATGTTACACAGCTAGCACAATAGTTTAATTGGGGTTTTACCTAAAGGCTTCTTCATAATAATAAATCTGACATTACTTATGAAATTATAACTCAGTTGACCTGGATTTCCCCAAGCAGTTGCTTAGTTTTTGCAGTTTACAATGCCACAAAAGCACTAAACAAGAATACTCTTCATACTTGTTATGAATAAAATAAAAATACAATTCTTCATATTTTTCTCTCAATCTTACCTCTTTCACAATGTAAATGATCAGATGCAGCTGCTCCCCAGTTAATGAACTGGTAATAATTTCTACGTTTTTATTAAAATAGGAAATGAATTGCTAAATTTTAACATCATTATGATGCTTTGATTGTTCAAAAAAGTCCATGACATTTTGGAAAATCATATATACACTTTGAAACTATATAAGCATGCAAATCAATATTTGGTCAATATTTGTGATACCTTGACAATTATCTTACAAAAAAAACCCAAAGCCTTTTGTCAGCAGCATTACCAAATGTTTCATAGCCATAATTTCACCTAATTCACATAATTCAACCAAGGAATATGACTTGGTGTACATATCATGAGCAAAAAATGAATTATGTGGAAAAAAGTGCCAACAATTTCTTGTTCTTATGTGACCTTCCTATTTACCTCCAACATCATCGTGCAAAATGAAATTTTGCACTTGCTGACTTCTTCTCTCAAAGACTTGTTTTTTAATTTTCCTATGATACTGCTTTATCTTTGGTTTTCAGTATTTTGTTCTACAGCAAATGAGTCATTTCCATCAACAAATGTAATTTATTTTCCCTTGTGATCATTAATAAGAACAAGAAAATTATATTGTTGGTAAAACCTAGTCTCTATCACTTTAGAATATCAGCTATAAGTCTGCATATTTTCCCAAATTCTAAACTTCTTTCTCTGAAGAAAAAAACTGTCATTGTGATTTAGTGGCAACTAGCCAAATTATAGCAATGAATCATTTATATTTTCCTTCCAAAGCCAACATCATTTCAGATTTAATTAAAATGATAACTTTGTTGTTTTTCCCAAAGTGGATCCATTAAGATGATGGAAAATTTTGGCCATCTAAAATATTCAGATGTTTTGAGATAGTTTTCTTGGTTGTAATAATCAAGTCAGGAAGGAATGATCTGGCACCAGGAAAATGCAGGAAAATTCCATTCAAGTTTCAAAGCAGCTCTCCGCCTCTATATTCCTGCAATGTTGGAAAGCTGAGCTCAATTATTTCCACCTTAGATGTAGTGTGGTTGAAACTACTGGGAATCTAAGGTTGGTTGACTGGTTTTTAGATACAATGGCTATTCCCCAGCCAAATAAGTTCCTATATCGCTCCTTATACTGGCTTCCAGACCCATTAGATCTTAGGCAACAAGAGTCCAACTTTTTCATACAGGGTTGTCTTTCTATGATAGTCTGTTTGGAGAATAGAGTCAACTGAAAAAAATCACAATTGACCAAAAGTGATGGTGAGGTTACATTGTGAATTGGAAAATAGAGTTAATCTCTCGCTGCCATTTATAGAGCAACATTGCTTCTTGCCTTTCAACTGCTATTGAGACAGCTCCTGGACTCAGGTTTAGTGCTCTTCTGGAAGCTTGATAAGCCCAAGTTTAAGCATCTAGCAGCTGAGGTGGCAGAGAGAGCATTAGCAGGTGCAACCTCTACCAGTACTTCTCTTAGCTATTTTTCATGC
Organism: Notechis scutatus; assembly: GCF_049901735.1. Lineage (NCBI taxonomy): Eukaryota > Metazoa > Chordata > Lepidosauria > Squamata > Elapidae > Notechis > Notechis scutatus. Next base: position 52,397,298 of record NC_142013.1, on the reverse strand, counting down.
TATTTGGAATACCGCTCTTTCAGTAGGGCACTAAACTCATGTAAGAAAAATCTGTAGGTTTAGCATTTCTGAGAAGTTTATTTTGAGTTTAGATAGTTCCAAAGAGCAGCTGACTTATAGTGGGGATTGTAGCATGATGAAGTAGAAAAGAGAGAACTAGCTGAAGTGTAAATACACACACACACACACACACACACACACACCAATGGACACGCCATCTGCTTTTGTTCAAGCTGGTAACTACTGTATATGGGCGGATGATCCAAATATCTCAGCTTGTAGACCTAGCAAGTAAACACATTCCTCTTGCCCTTCCTCTGTTACTTACCTCTCCTATCCTACTGTTCCTTAGCCTAGGAAATGTGGTGATTAAAAAGGAGGCTAGTTCAAAGGTGGGTCTAGCTGTCTCTTAAAACTTTCCAGTCACAACAGCACTATCATTGTTGAAGAGCCTGTTTGGTATACATAGTGATGTACCTTGCTAAAAACCAGGAGAGTGTGAATTCTAGTTCCACCACAGGCATAAAACCTATCTTGGGGCAGTCATTCTCTTTCAGCCTTTGAAAAAAAGCAATGGCAAACCATTTCTGAAATGTTTCTAGAAAAACTACAGGGACGTATCCAAGCAATTACCAGGAATTGATCCTCGCTCAAAGGCATCAAAAGAAAAATCATTGTTCAATAGTTTACTGCTGCTTGATGACATTGAGATGTTTCAATTGGCAATGGGATCATCAAAGTCTGTGCCAGTTTGACAGACAGGACCACCGCCCGAGAGGATTATTAATCATTTATCAAAAGATAAATGGTGGCAAGTGCACAACGTGAGGCTTTGTGTCTGTCCATAATCTGCAAATTATTAGCTGTTTATTTTTTCGTGGTCGGTCTGTTTGTACAGGACGGTCTGGGTCTAACTCCATACAGCCGACAGGAACTTTTGGATATCAGATTTAACCACCATAAGAGCAGCTTTTTAGACATTTGTCTTGTCCCTGCTCCAAGACATCGGAGGCTGCGTACTCTACCTGGCCGGGCGGAAGTGCTCGCAGGCGGCGTCGACACTGAAAGCAAAGATGAGGGAAGCGCGGAGGTTTGAGAGCTAAGATAAGGCTAAAGCCGCATCGGCTTTCTTTACCCAGCATTTTTCTTGCTAATGTACGGTCTCTAGAAAATAAGATGGACGAACTTCGACTTCATATTGCCACCAACAAAGGATTAATGGACTGTAACATCATAATCCTTTCGGAAACATGGCTGAACGGTGGCATTCCCAATAGCACTATTGAACTAGCCAGACGCTACACTCTACGGCTGGATAGAACAGTAGAAGGCTCCGGTAAGACTAGAGGTGGGGGTTTATGCATTTATGTGAATAAAACCTGGTGCACAAACTCTGCTATCGTCGAGAAACACTGCTCTGCTAACATGGAATTTCTCATGATTAAGTGTAGACCTTTTTATCTACCAAGGGAGTTCATTTCTTTGATAATAACTGCTGCATACATTCCACCGGATGCTAATGACAAGCTAGGAATGAAAGAGCTACATGCAGCCATTAGCAAACAATTAGCATTGCATCCCGAGGCAGCTTGTATTGTTGGGGGTGATTTTAACCACTCTTACTTGAGAACAGTACTCCCTAAATTTCATCAGAATATCTCATGTCATACAAGGGGGAATCAAAACACTGGATCATGTCTACACTAATGTTGAAGATGCATACAGAGTTTTCTCCCTCCCACATCTGGGACAGTCTGATCACCTCCCATTGTTTTTACTCCCTAAATACACAACACTCATTAAACGTGTGAAACCCTCTATGATTACAATTAAAGTTTGGCCGGAAGAATCGGACAATATATTGGAGGACCGATTTCAGCATACGGACTGGAGTATGTTTGCTTCCCAAGCTACTTCTGATTCTCACATAGACATTGATAAGTACACCTCTTCTGTTTTGGATCATATTAACTCCACGATTAACAGTGTCACGACTGAAAAACAGATTATCATCTACCCTAATCAGAAGCCATGGATGAATAGGGAGGTCCGTCTCCTGCACAGAGCCTGAGATGCTGCCTTCAGATCTGGTGACAGACAGGCCTATAGTGCAACCAGGACTGATCTGAGAAGGGGCATTAAGAAAGCGATGCGTAGCTACAAGCTAAGTATTGAGGACCACTTCACCAACTCCAATCCTTGGCGTATGTGGCAGGGCATTCAGAACATCACTGACTACGAGCCTGCCCGCTTTACTCCTTCATTTGCTAATGTCTTGTTTCTCAATGAGCTAAATGACTTTTATGCTCGTTTTGAACGAGACAACCAGGAAACAGCTGTTAAGACCAGACCCTCTGTAAACTTACAGCCCCTCATACTTTCAACCACTGAAGCAGTGGTGGAATTCAAATTTTTTTACGACCGGTTCTGTGGGCATGGCCTATTTTGTGAATGTGGACTAGGGGATCATGTGACTGTGTGGGTGTGGCTTATCTGGTGGGCATGGCTTGGCAGTCATGTGACTGGCTGGGCGTGGCTTGGTGGTCATGTGACTGGCTGGGTGTGGCTCGGCGATCATGTGACTGGCTGGGCGTGGCCTGGAGGTCATGTGACTGGGAGGGATCTCTTTTTTCACCCAGCAACAATGTACAGTCTTATCAGCATGAGGTCCAACAAACAAGAAAGATATAGTTTTTCATTGTTGGAAGTTAAAATCCACCCCTCTCCTAGGAAAATGAAATATTTTAGGATATATTAAAAAGGTAGAATATTTCCCCTAAAAAGAAAAGTAAAAACTCAAGAGAGGCAGAAACCCAGCACCACCACCCCAACCTTTGCTAATGCGCCATTACTCTGGCCTAGGCCAATCTATTTTACCTAACAAAGATCTACTCCAGGTAGAGCTATATCAAGAATTTCCCAAAGCCCTTTCATTACATCATCATCCAGCAAGGCTCAACCAAGTCTGGGACTCAGGACAGCCTCTACAGAGTTGCCCCTGCATGGCTCCATGAGAGTCTGACAACCAATCAGAATATAAGCTCAAATTCAAATCCCAACAGAGTGCATTCTGGGTTTAAAACCAGAAATATTTTGTTGGATTCATTTAATTTTACACATACAACAGCTGCTAGAATTGTGTTTGCACAACAATGGAAAAACAAAGATATGAAAATGAATTAAAATATTAGAACGTGCAGAAATGAATAAATTAACAATTACAAATTTACAATCAAAGAGAAGGCTTAGAATACTTTTTAACATGGGATTTCTCTTATCAATGGCTAACTAACAGAAACAGAAGTTAGAAATGTAAAAATATAAAAGAAAACACCAATTATATAAGGAAACTTCAGTAAAAAGGATAAGCAAATATTAGTATTTGATCACTGTTAATGAGTAGATAACTTTGAAAGCATACACCCCCCCCCAAAAAAAAAATTACTGCAGATAAACACCAGTTTTTTACTTAATCCCCAGACAAAACTACTGCAATAAAAACCCTGGATTGTTCCTCCAAGGACCCAAAACCTCATACCAGAAATCTCAACCCTTCTGCCTTTAAGAAACCCCCAGGCAAACAAGCAAGACAACAAAAAACACCACTAAAGTACAGCCATTATTAAGATAACTCACCTGGAGGTCCCCTTTTCCTGATAACTGGCAGAATTAACCACCATGATAGGAAAGACAAAAGACCCAGGCAAGAACACAAGCAGGGCAATCATGAGCACTGTTGAGGTAATTCCCCGTTAGGAGAATGAGCGCATACAGGGAGACGTATAGAGAGTAGTGTTGGAAATAATACACACAGAGCACACAGATACACTGTACAGTAAATGTAGGTTTTTACTTCCAGAAAGGTTTAAGCAAAGTTCAAGATAAGCAGTCCAAAAGTCATTCACAGGTAAATCAGTCAGTTTTCATCCAGGGATAATCCAAATATCAAATTCCAGTTTCAAAAACAGTTCAGTATCAGACTTACATTAAATCCAGAAATAGCAGTCAATTAGGAAAAATGGAGCAACAGCAATACTTTCCAACAGAGGGAAACATAGACGGAGACACACTCTCTTCTGAGATTAGGACTAAAACAAACCAGGTTTCTGGCTCCATCTTATGGCCGTTTGAGAAACCACACCTAATTACAGTTTTGCTTAAAGTTTTGCTTTTTATATCTTAAAGATACAGTTTTAAAATGTTTATCCTGGTTTATATATTTCTAACCCAAATAGCTGTTAGGTGACTCATATTCCTAACAAGCACTCCAAACCCATCAAACAGGCTCAGCTCCAGAAATCTCAACATGTTAAAACCAGCTTTAATAAGGATGAAGTGTTATCCCCCAAAACAAGTTACTAATTTTCTCAGAAACCATAAAAGCAGCTGGACTTCATGTAAAATGTCACCTGGCCTGTATGCTGCAAGCATCAACATCAAAAAATGCTAGGACATGTAACATGACTGGATTGGCAGCAGACCCACAAAACTACACAACTGAAAACTACACACACACACACAAACACACACACTCACAAAGCAGATACAGCTGGAAAAATCTAAAAATATAGCTTTAATTTATAGGCACATAACATTTCACACAATTTAAAAGAACTTCCATACACACACAATGACAACCTCACAAAGCAGCTGCTTTCTAAAAATAGAAAAGCAGCTAAAATTTCCCAAATTTTATATGACTATTTTTTTTAGGAAAAAAATTAACACACTTACTGTTTTTTTAAATCAGGGGTCTTCAAACTTGACAGCTTTAAGACTTGTGGACTTCAACTCCCAGAAGCCCTCCTCCAGTCATGTTAGCTCAGGAATTCTGGGAGTTGAAGTCCACAAGTCTTAAGCTTGCCAAGTTTGAAGACCTCTGCCCTGATTTAAATAATGAGTAGAGAAAAAAAGCCACTTACTTACTCAATTGAAGAAAGCAGGCAGGCAGAATTAGTTACTCACCGATGAGCAGCACTAAAGCAAGACAGGAGATTGCAGCAGCAGTTTGGGAATCGGGAGAAGACGTCTGAAAGAGGTAGGTGCTTGCTGGAGGCTGGAGGTGGGAGGGAAGTGGGTTCTTTTAAAAAGGCTTCTCTGAGGGCTTTTAGAAGCCCTTGGGGGGGGGCGATCACGGTGGCATGGAAGATCGGGAAGAGGGCAGGCTGTGGCGAGGCAACCCAGGGGCCTTTGGCAGCCAGCACAAGCCATCGTGGCGGCTTGGCCGGCTGCGCCAGACCCCAAGTTGGAGGCCATGGCCTCCGGAGGCAGCCGGAAGGTCGGGAAGAGGGCGGGCTGTGGCAAGGTGATCTAGGGGCCTTCGGCAGTCGGCACAAGCCATTGTGGCGGCTTGGCCGGCTGCTCCAGGCCATAGCCTCCGGAGGCAGCCAGAAGGTCGGGGCGATGCCGGGTGGCAGGAAAGAGCGCCGGGGTTAGGGCTGGGGCCGGGCGGTGGGCGGCTAGCAAGTCAGAACTTACCTGGTCCTGTAGGCAGGAGGAGGCTGCAAGGTCCGTTGGGAAGAGCAGAGTAGAAGACCAAATCAGCTTAGGCAGGCTGTCACATGAGCAAGCGATAGGGCCATGTGGCGAAGGGTTTTTATAGGGTGGGCTTGGGATGGGCGGGCTGAGAGTTGTGTGGGCAGAGCAAGTGAGCAGGCGGGCAGGGCAAGGATGGGCGGAGCAAGCAAGCGTGCGGTGACTACTCAGACGACCGGGAACTGGTTCGGGGGCGTGGCCAGCTAGAAATTGCTAACGGTTCTGTGACCCACGCCAAATTCTTGCTACCGGGTCACAGAACCGCTGCGAACCAGCTGAATACCACCTCTGCACTGAAGTCTGTGCTGTTTTGAGCCGGAATAACACACGCAAAGCTGCGGGCCCCGATAACATTCCAGGACGTGTACTTAGGGCCTGTGCTGGACAGCTGTCTGTGGTTTTGACTGACATCTTTAATCTTTCTCTTTCCCAAGTAACTGTACCAATTTGCTTCAAGACCACTTCCATCGTGCTGGTGCCTAAACACTCCAAGCCAGAGTGTCTTAATGACTACCACCCCGTAGCACTTACACCTACAATCATGAAGCGCTTTGAGCGGTTAGTCCTGGCACACCTCAAAACTTGTTTCCCAATCACACTGGACCCCTATCAATTTGCCTATAGCAAGAACAGGAGCACCGAGGATGCTGTTTCTATAGCATTACATACCATTCTAACACATCTGGACAATAAGAACACCTATGCAAGAATGCTGTTTGTTGACTTCAGTTCAGCATTCATTACAGTCATTCCTTCCAGGTTGATTACTAAACTTGGTGACCTTGGCATCTGCAACTGAATACTGGACTTCTTGATAAACAGACCACAACATGTCAAGTTGAATAACTCCACCATCACACTAAGTACTGGCGTTCCCCAGGGCTGTGTGCTGAGTCCCTTCCTGTTCTCTCTTTTCACTTATGACTGCAGGCCTGTGTAGGGCTCTAACACCATTATCAAGTTCGCAGACAACATCACGGTGATCAGACTCATCAATGATAATGATCATTCAGAGTACAGGGAGGAGGTGCAGAGTACATGGTGTGCTGACAACAAGTTATTACTCAACACTAATAAGACCAAAGAGCTCATTGTGGATTTCAGAAAGAAGTATGTTTACACACATTCCCCTATATATATCAATGGGAGAACAGTAGAATGTGTCACCAGCTTCAAGTTCCTAGGGATCCACCTCATTGAGGACCTGTCCTGGCAGATCAACACCACCAGCCTGATCAAGAAAGCTCACCAGCGCCTCTTCTTTCTGAGACTCTTGAGGAAGAACCACCTTTCCCCAACTATTCTGATCAAATTCTACCGCTGTGCAGTCGAGAACATACTAACCAGCTGTATTTCAGTCTGGTATGGAAATTGCACCATTAAAGAAAAGAAGGCATTACAGAGGGTGGTAAAAACCACCCAACGTATTATAGGGATCCCACTTCCTGCCATTGTGGACATTCAGAGGAAAAGATGTCTGCGGAAAGCCCACAACATTGTAAACTGTAAACTGTTTACTCTGCTTCCATCTAGGAAGAGGTTCAGGTGCCTGCAGTCCAAGACCAGCAGGCTAAGGAACAGCTTCTACCACACAGCGGTTTCCTTACTGAACTCAATTTGTCTATCCCCACATACACACTGCTATTTCCCCTGACAATATATATCTTGTATAAACTCTCTGTGCATTATACAATATACAATATACAATTCAATATGTCTGTGCATTATACTTATATTCAACATGCTCATAAACACTCTGTACAGTCGAATATATTTATTTCATAGATATATATTCTGTATATTCATAGATATTCTGCATATCCATATATAGTTATATATTCTGTATATTTGTCTATACATATTTATATTTCATTGCTGTTTTGCACTTCTGGTTAGATGCTAACTGCATTTCGTTGCCTGTGTTCATGTGCAATGACAATAAAGTTGAATCTAATCTAATCTAAGTGCTGGAACAAGACAAAAATAGGCCCCTCACAAGAGGGTGTCCCTGGTCCAGAGCATCCACCTGAAGGCAGCGGCATAGCCGCCTCCTCAGCCAGGCTCTTCATGGTGCTGGCAGGGCCAGGACCGGCCTGGGCGGGGTGTCACGCACGCATGCATGGGGCAGACCAGGAGCACTGCTCCTCTCCCATGGAGAGTGGCGCGGCATAAAGGCGGCGGGGCAGAGCAGTGCATGCACAGGGCAGGCCAGGAGAGCAGTTTCTCTCCTGCGGAGGGGTGCCATAGAAATAAAATTAAAATTCAATAAATTACATAAATAACTGTTCACTGAGTTTTAGATTAATAAAGGTTATGTCAAACAAGGCTGCGAGGTAGTTTTGCTATATACACAAAGTAAAAAGCACGAAGTTTATATCCAATATTGTTTTTCTTTTTAAACATTTACTTTTGTAAAAAAAAAAAAAATTAATCCCCTTCATGGGCCTTCTTTGAGTTCAATGGGCCCCAGAACAATGTACCGGCTGCACCCCCCTCTCCTCAGGCCTGCTCACAGATGGAAAGCAATTTAACTGAGATATGGAGAGTTGCTCTGGAAGAGATCAATACATGTGAGAGATTACCTTTCAGTTTTTGCTAAACTACTTATAAAAATGTATGACAAATATATTTTCTATTATGCTAGCCAGGGCAGGACATTTCTTCAGTATTATGATTAACCTTGATGGGGTTCACTCCGTGCTCTCTTCTGAATAAGGAAGTCTCTAATTGGCCAATGCCGGCTCAGAAGGAGATCTACATCTATTCTTCAATACTTTTATTATTATAACTCAGTGTTCCCCAACCTAGTACTTTTCAACTCTTTAGACTTCAAATCTCATCATTCTCAGCTAGCATCGCCAAAGGAATGGGGATGATGAAATTTGGCACAACATATGAGAAGAACAGCAAATTGAGAAGGACAATAGTACACTATAATGTATCATACAGAGATTTGAATCAGCATTCCATATTTCAACCTTGATTTAATGAGATGCTTGCCAACTTATTTCATGTGACTGTCAATTTCACTACAATTGTGTTATAGATCTTATTAACTTTGGCTGCCACATTATTTAGTTTTTAATTAGGATATAGTATTCATTTAGCTGCTGTGTCACTACAGTACCAACTACTCCTATTGTTCTATTGAAAATATTTTTTTTCTATTCTGGGCAAACATCTCAAACAATCTGAATAATTTTGAATGGTTGTTCACCCCATTCTATGTGGTAAACAATAAAGCAAATGTTGCTGCTTCCCAGCATTTATATTTTAGATTTTAGTTTTCCATAATCAATGAACCGGAAAACTTTTGCTGTTTCTCTTTCTTTTTCCTTTTTTGCGGGGTGGGATTTTTGCTATTTTTGGAGGGCGAGTTATAGTACAATCTTTGACCTGTAAATTGGGAATAGTGGGAATATAATTTCAATATATACATACGTCTAAATGCTATTGCTAATGTATCTGAAGGCAACAGATTGAAGGAGGATAACATTTCCACCTTCTAAAATGAGGTTGCAAACTCATCCTCCTCCAGCCAATTCCACTTCATGAAATGTCAGCATTTTGTTTAGAACAAGAACTTACTGAAGCATTGAGACTTAAATATATTTGTTCCTATGAAAAAAAAGCAATACTCTTATGACATAAAAGACTTGCTTATTCCAACGTAAGTACAGGCATTGTGTTTTGTTCTTTGTTCTTCAGAGTATCTGATCTACCATTGTATATTGTTAGACTGGGTCTTATTACTCTTCTCAATGTGAGATAACAGATTTGAATTGCAGCCATAATTACAGATGCAATTAGAGAGATTAGAGTACATTCTCATGGTTTCTTTCTTGCTGAATGAACTACAAGATTCAATTATTTAATTTTGTATATGATGAGACCACACTAAAAGGAATATGGGAGATCTCTGGTGCTCAGATTCTCCTCAGAGTTGTACCTAACTGCCTCTTCAGTCAGCGTTCCAAATGCATTGAGCTTCCCATCCTATAATCTCCAACAAGCATGGCCAAATGGATGGTTAGAGACACAAATTGTTTTTTTGTCCGTTCATTTTTTTGCTTTGTCTTCTGCAAAAATCAGCACGTTTAAATAATGGAAGTAACATGGAGATACATGTTAACCCTTTTTCAGGGACTTGATCACAATCCATTTTATCATCTGTAGAGATTCTCCAGTCATCCAGGTCATGATTGTCCCAATTTGGGATGAACACCCTTTGAATGGTGTGGGAGTAGGAATAGATTTCCAGAGAAAAATGACAGACTACAGGAACCAGGAGCACTTCTCAGGTGACCCCGAGGGCACAGATAAACCTCCAAATGCTTCACGACCCTCTAAATAAAGGATGCAGATTACCAGCTGTCTGCAAGGAATATAAATCCTTCCATTCCCCACTATTCTGTCAGAACTGAAGAAGCTTCTTCGATGAGGAGCAAAACGTCTTCAAAAGAAAAAAACAAGAAAATCCAATGGCCTCCTGAAAAAGCATCTTTGGGAAAATCCATTTTATCCTCTATTTGCCAAAAGCTTGCTTTTATATCTTTAAAAAGTATTAAATATTCAGTCACAGATCTCTATGTCAGTTGCAATGACAACTTTCAGCCATATTTTATATATATATACTGTAGGTATGTATATATAAGAAAACATATATATATATATGGGAGGAGAATAAGAGAACAGCAAAGCCCTCCTGCCATATATAAAAGGCACTACAGACAAAATCAGCAAGATCCTCCAAAAACACAACATTTAAAACAGCATTCTGCACAAACAGAAAAATATCCACCATCCTAAGAAACCCTAAAGACAAAATCGAGTTAGAAAACCAAGGAGTATACGAAATCCCTTGCACCGCCTGCCCCACCACATACATCAGACAAACTAACAGAAGAATAAGTGCACGCATTGAAGAACACAAGAACTCAATCAAAACAAGAACCGACCTCTTCCCTGGTCCAACACCTCAAAGCCACAGGACATGAGATTGACTTTAAAAATACCAGAACTATTGCCAAAACCGAACACTTCAACAACAGAATAATCAGAGAAGCCATAGAGATAGAAAAATGCCCACACAGCATGAATAAACAAGATGACACCTCCCGCCTACCAGCCATTTGGAAACCCGCCCTCATGAACAGATGAGTACCTAACATGAAGAATGACACCAGATCCACACCCACGAGGGCCACACAAGATGCTACACTTCCATGAGGGCCACACAAGATGCTACACTTCCATGTAGAAAGCAGACTCACACCCACACAGAAGATGAGACACGACCACGGACCAGAAGCCACACCGCAGCTGCATCACTACCTGCTTCAAACCCCTCCGACCCATACATGAAGTGAAGTGACCCCCACCATGAAGATGCGGCATGACCACGAACGCGAAGCCAAACAGCAGGATCACAGCTCACCAGCTCAAATCCCCCAACAACTAAGACTAACCTGAGCACAACCAAGCCCCCACCTGAACAGAACACACCCCCAGCCAATCAGAACACAGCCAACCCCCAACCAATCAGAACACAGCCAAACCCCCAACCAATGACAACACCCCCACCCAATCAAGTCACACCCCCACTAGCAGTTAAAAGGAAGAAGCAGCTGCAAGCTCACATTACTCTGAGAAGCACAGAGCCAAAGACACAAGCCTGAAGATGATGAATGAGACTTCATCGAAATGTTACCTAGATACTTCCAATTTTACGCGGGAGAAAACCCGAATAACCAAAGATCCACATACAAATACCCCGAGAACCTCAGAAAAAACACACACACACACACACACACACACACACACACACACAATATATATATATATATATATATATATATATATATATATATATATATGTGTGTGTGTGTGTGTGTGTGTGTGTGTGTGTGTGTGTATGTATGTATGTATGTATGTATGTATGTATGTATGTATGTATGTTATTCAGCTTTGTTCGGGTATTTTCCCACGTCATTATAGTTGTACTTTTAAAGTTGTAGCAACGTTTCGGCAGAATCTCATCTGCCTTCATCAGGCTTCTGTATTGAGTTCGTCTGTGAGTCAGACTTTTACAGTTGTTTCAGTTTTAAATTTGGGGCTAGCCTACTGCTGTGCCAGAATGGTTTTTTCTTCATCCTGATTGGTTGGGAGTCTTGGTCTGTGTTTATTGGTCTTGGAGTTTGCTGTGTTCTGCTTGATTGGTGTTTCTAATATCTTCTGTCTGTTTTGTGGCTTTTTTTGTCTTGATTGGCTGGCAACATTGTGTTCCTGTATTGGAGGCTTTTAGTGCAGCTTGGCTCCGAGTAAATGGACGGCTATCATTTATTAGGAAGCTAGGTTTCATCTGGGTGCCTGGTTGGGGTGTGTTTGAGCTGGAGGTATCAGGGGGGATCTGTTTGTGCCCAGGTGTTTGCCTGGCTTGTGGTGTGGAGATTTTTTTGTTTGTGAGTGCAGGCTTCCAAATAATTGACAGTCTGGTGAAATCATCTCTTCTATTCATGCTTTCAGGTCTTTTTTCAATCTCTATGGCTTCTCTGATAATTCTGTGGCTGGGGTTTTCTATAGTGGCTAGGGTTTGGGTGCCATTTAAGTTGATGCTTTGACCTGTGGCTTTCATGTGTTGGACTAGTGAGGAAGCGTGTTCCAGCTTTTTTACTGCATTTTTGTGTTCATCCAGGTGGGTACTTATTCTTCTATTGGTCTGTCCAATACTACATCTTTAAAAGTACAACTATAATGACGTGGGAAAATACTCGAACAAAGCTGAATACCATACATGTAAGTACCCGCGAAAACTTAAGATATATATATATATCTATATATATATATAAACCATTGAGTTATTTGAATGAATGAACCATTAATGCCAATTTTTCTTAAAGAAAGTTAAGAGTTCCCAAAAAAGAGCAAATAGTTTTTAAATAATTAGGTGTTTCATAGTTCCAGATTACAAAAATTGTAACAACTGTTTTTTGCAATAAAGAGTTATTCTGCATATTTTTGCACTATTCATGATGCCAACAGGAATGGGATCAGTTGAAAGATTTTTACTTTTTTAGTGTATGTTTTTCTCTAAAGACACACACATATATTTGTTTATCCCACTGAAAGGCTTCCTGGTGTTTTTCAAACTCTTGCTTTGTGTTCCTATTAGGATTAGAGTAAGGGCAAAATCGACTTCAGTTTGCCAAGTGTCCCAATCCAACATGTTTTTCACTGAGGATAAATGGCTCCCTTAAGCTTCACCCCTCCGCTGTCAACCCTTTAAGGAACTCAGATGAGAAACCCAAATTATTGTTGTCAAGTTATGATTAACAGAATCCTGCAGGTCTACAGTATTTCGACCCTCCCTTGCTTTTACTTTCCAGAAAACTCTAGAGTGTCTTCTGAGATGCTTTCTTCACCCCCATATCTTCTGGGGGTTGAGATATCTCGTGTCAGATGATTGCTAGGCTGTGGCTCTTCCTCCTGTTTCCCAAAATTATTCTCACAGCCCATTGCACCCATGTACTCATCAGGAAAGCTAGCTATCAAGGGAACCAGTGTCTCAAAGTGTTGGCAATTTCAGAGAGCTGTGTTCTCGGATCTTTGCTGAGGACCAAAGGAAACAGGCCAACCATGGATCTACTGACTCCAGATTTCACAGAACTCAGGTATGTTTCCCTTCCTTGGAATGCACTGAATGCATGTGAGTGATGGGGACAATAAATGATACGGATGTATTTGAGAAAGAGAGAATGTGAATCAAGGTGTTTATTTGGCAATGCTGATCTCTCACTAGGAAACCACCTGGTCCTTCTAAAGACAATTTAAAATGAGGGAAAGGGTAAAATTTTAGGGTGTCCCCTCACTTCTGCAGATATAGACTTTTACAGGCATACCATTTTATTTGCTTCCCCATAATTATTGTGGCCTTGAAGTAAAAAGAAAAAAAATAGTTCTCATTCTTGGTTTAGCGATCTGGATCTCTTGCATTTGTGTCAATATTATTTAGCACTGGCTTAGTTTAAACAATCATTGGGAGTGTCTTAAATATTTCAGGTCAATGTGTTAGGTATGATTTATCTGTGTTTATTCTAAGATTATCACATATTTTGGGAGATATTTGTTTTCTTTCTGCAAAGACTGATCTCTATGTGTATGTGTGTGGTCAATCATAGCTTCATTTGAAACACAGGCATAGTTATTAATCTACTGAAACAATATCATGCCTCTTAACCAAGAACTTGTATTCATATTATGTTTTACATACATAATGAAAGAAGTTTGCAGACATTGTTCCATAAAGTCAGCAACCTGTGAAACAAACATGAGAAGCATGTTTACGAGGACTCCATAAATTCATGGCTGATGTGAGATTTGAAACTGGAGCTTCAAGAATGCATTCTTTCCATGTGACTTACATATATGGAGACATCAAGGCAGTATTTCTTGTACTTAAAACAAACAAACAAATACCTCTATTAGGAAGAAGCCTAAATGATTAACTGATCAAAGAGATGTTTGAAGAGTCAGTTCTAGGTGTCATGGTTTTAAAATGTCTTCACACAAAGTACATTTGCAATGGCTATAATCCAGGACAAAGTGACCCAGCTCCCAACTGATCACAGTAATTCTGAGAAACCATTTACAGAAATTTCCTTGTGCATAACTGTGGCTGACTTGGTAGCATTGTTCTTGAAATAATTATGAGAGAGACAGTCACTTCCACCATAAACATGAGCATGGATGTCTCATATAAACAGTTTCCCCACAACAACTGCTAAAAGCAACATCTTTTCCACAGAGGTATGATAATTCATAAACATTTTCCAAAGTGTTACTATTTATAGAGGACCTTTGACTTAGTTTATCTGTTTATATAGATACACCTTTGGCTTAGTTTGTCTCTGATGGCATAATTTAATTATTTAATCCACAATCTGCAACTTGAAACTGACTTTGAATTACAGACTTCCTGAGTGAACCCACTGTCCTAATTTTTGGACTGGCTTAATCTTTGCTAATCCCGATTTTTATAACCCCTTTTTTGGTTAAGCATTTGAAGAACTCAAAAACTTATATACAGTTTGAGAGGTTGTAGATAATGCTCAGAAAATTAAAACACAGCTATGGATTTTGGATTCTTCTTCCCTAGAGCAACTCTGAAGCAGATGTCATTGTGTAACATGATCTCCCAGACGTACAGCATATGCTGTACTATACTGTATGGCTGAGAAGCTTGGAAAATAACTGGGGTAAAATAAATATAAAGTTTTCACACAGGCAGAAACTCTCTCACCCTGAAGTAAGTTAAAATGGGCTAAGGAGCTGGTAGCAGAGTTGAAGACATGGAGATCTTGGCTGGTAAAGAGGCTCAGCCAATCTCATTGTACATATGTTGTACTTTGGCAATAAAGGTAATAATAATAATAAACTAAATGGGATTTAGCTAGTTTGGGCTGTTGTACTTCTGGGGTAGATGATTTTATTGCATGCTTCTAAGTGAATAAAATCACAAGGATGGAGGATCAGGTCTTGAGGGATTACCTGAAGGAGAAATGGACCCAAAGAAAAGATTAGCATTCTGCTAACCATGTGAGATTATCAGCTAAATTTATCTGAAGTCCTTGATTAATTCCAAAGAGACCCTGGTTATTAAGTACACAAGTCACAATATATCAACACAATGAAATCAGAAGTATTACTTTGCAGGAAAGTAAATAGGTTAATCACTGAATGGCAAAGCAGTTGCACTTATTTCCCGCTTTTACTATCTTCCAACCAAGTCAGCAAAGCATCCAAAGTTATTTATTTGTTTTGGCAGCATGATGCTTACAGAGCTATCTAAATGCAAATGTCAAACTCCTGGAGAAACAATTTTTTCAATCTTACATTGTTACAAATAAATAAAAAATGTAAATTGGTCCTTAGGATGGTTTTTGCTTGATGTGATTTTGTCTGTGTGATCATGAGAAAGATGCACCGTGTGAAACTCAATCAGACGCTGAACATATTACATATATAAAACTAGCCTTCCCCATTCTGATGCCTTCAGATATGAAAGAATTTTAACTTCGTGCAGCATAGACATACATACATACATACATACATACATACATACATACATATATATATATATATATATATATATATATATATATATATATATATATATATATATATATATTCTTAAGATTTATATGGTATTCTTAACTATATATGTTATTCAGCTTTGTTCGGGTATTTTCCACGTCATTATAGTTGTGCTTTTAAAGTTGTAGCAACGTTTCGGCAGAATCTCATCTGCCATCATCAGGCTTCTGTATAGATGAACACTATAGATGAACGCTATACAGATGAACACTATACAGAAGCCTGATGATGGCAGATGAGATTCTGCCGAAACGTTGCTACAACTTTAAAAGCACAACTGCAATGACGTGGGAAAATACCCAAACAAAGCTGAATGATAATTTGATCTTCTCTCATTTACCCTTGTCCATGGCCAGGGAAGGGTTTACACATTAAACAGTTGTGCAGATCTGGTTTTTGGAAAAATATGTAGAGACTGAAAGTAAAATGAAAGTATAATTCTATTCCAGCTCATCAAATTTTTGTTTGTTATATACATATTCATATACATATGAAAAACCAGTGTGGATATTTAAGCTTATAAAACACAAAATTTAGGATACCCGTAAGTGAATATTAATCATGCATTTATTAGTGCTACAACATCATCTTATCATTTGCAGTGATCCTCTAGTTTTTTCTAGTTTAATGCTGCTAGTTATTTGTAATTTCCTCCTGGTCCTAGGAAATGTTTAACTTTGAAGATCTAGGTTCAGGCTCAATTTCAGCCACGAAAGCGTGCTGAGTAACTTTGTCTTAGTCAGTCTCTCTCCGTTCAAACATCCCATGGGGTTATTTTAGAAAATATGGAGGTGAGAGTTTATGTATACCTCCTTGAGCTCTTGGAGGAAAGGCAGGACATAAATTTAATAAATAATTAAATGCACCTATTCAGTTGGCTAAGCACATGCTTGTTGTAGTTTTATTTGTGAAAACAGGCAACCATTGTTCAACCTAGGAAACCAGTTTTTGAAAGTCTTTTCAATTTTCTTGTTCATGGGGGGGGAATAACCATGCCTATTGGGAACATTGTACAAATTGCATCTAAATAATTTGATTTCAGTTCAATTCAAATTTAGATTTGACCCTGGCAACATCTACTTGTTTGTATTGGCTCAACCTCTAAAAGCACCTAAACTGATAAATGCATTTGTTTAAGTTACATGCTTAAGGCGAATGTACAAATTTGCTTCTGCTTGTTTGGATAAACCAGTTCTATACATGTTTGTGTTTTTCCTTCATCCTCCATACCTCAAGCTACACAAGTGCTGACTCATTCATTTCATAATTAATATAGATATGTTTATAGTCCATATGATTTCAGTGCCTTGAAATCTACACCAGTGTGTTCATCCTGCCATGAATCATTAAGTTGCTGCGTCCCAACAATCCTCTGGTGTAAATGATCCTATAATGGCCAAAGAATGAACATACCTCAGCTGTGGATGGCCAACATTCTTATGGTTGTGAATGGAAGTTGATAGTTCTAGCATCTACTCCTGTTGGATTGTTCAAGCTGTTTCTGAACCTGAGCCTCTTTTCCTTTGCTAGAAGGTTACCAAATACTGACAAAACTCTTGGTTGTAAAAGAGAGATAAAGCACTGGCTGCCCAAGGTACTGCCAAATAACTGAAGATCTAAGGCACAGATCTGGAAAGCAAAAGACATAAAATATGTACAAGCAAATATCTAAGTACTGTTTCAAACTTACAGTGTTTGAATTCATTTAGTTTTCACCTAAATAAACAAAAAGACTGCTTCTGAATTTGCAGTAAACAGTTTACTACCGTTTCTTGCTTCCAAAGATGGCAGAATTTTCATACAGATGATGTCTCAGCATTCCAATGTTACCGATTAAGCACTGACTCATTTTTTTTTCAAATAAACTACAATACATAAAAATAAGGATCCCCTAGACATAACTTCTCACCTTGGCTTTCCTTCTTTCTGCAGTGTTTCGTAAATAGAGTCTTTCTCTGCTCTCTATTTTTAACTCAAGTTGTGCCATGATTTCATTGTGAAATCTTTCAGAAATAACTATATAATATTAAACATAAGTACCTGGAAAGTGTCACTGGGTACCAACAAAGCATTTTTGCCTATGCTACATACAGCTGCCTTTTCTTCCTTACCCACAAAATCAATCACTAATACCAGCAATTTGTTTTGAAGATAAAATCAAAGGGATAAGAAAGAACATGATCTAGTACACAAAACTGGGTACACATTGCTGTCAGCTGGACATATAGAACAGGGTGAGCAAACTGACTGTGCAATGCTTTCAGCTGAAGATTTACTTAAAAATTATAGAAAGTAGAGTGTCTGGTGGGGATGCTGGTACTTTTTTTTTCCTTTTAAAGTCCCTGTTTTTAAAAAATGTAAACACTTTCTTAAAAAGTTCTCAGAGTCACGGCTCTCAAAAGGGCCCATTCTGAAGCATTCTGGGAGAAGCAAGACCCATTGTGTTGCTAAAATGATTTTATGGCGCTTCTGTAGAAGAAACATTGCGGTTGGAGAGAGTAAATTCAGATGCTGTGCAAAATATCATTATTTCATGTGAATCTTTTTGCCCTGTGATAAACAACATTTTGCTCTACATAAATATACATTTCTATGCAGTCCTTTCAATACCCTCATGCTTATCTTTCTCTCAAGGAATACACTAGGGAAGAACCAGTAATCCAGTCAACACAGATTAGCTGATCATGGTCTGTTGACTACCAGTGTCCAGACTGGGAGTGTTCACATGACGTATTTATCCAAGGCAAGTTAGGTTCAATTTATTTAATAAACTCAATGTTCAGAATTTGCACAGCACCCTGAACCACAAGTTAACTATTGGATTGGATAGATACTCAGAATATTCTAGGGTAAAGTGTGGTAGGTTTGTTTGTGTTTTAATATGGTGTTATCTAGCTTCCTGACATTAGCAGCAAGAATCCAATGATCCAAGCTGATCAGGGTAATTGTAGATGGGGTAGTTGTTTTATATTGTTCACAAGACAGAAAGAAAAAGGAGAGACAGATAAGATGAAAGAGTTGCTTCATAAAATCATAAGGAAAGAATTCAACCCCAGCTCAGAACCGGTATGTAAATGTTAGGTGGGAGTTCTGGGAACTAAACTCCAAAGGACCTGGAGCATATCAAGGAAAACTGCAAACTCTTTGTCGGATTTGTTCCTTGCCCTGAAAGAGAACTTTAATGCTACCTTTGTGCAGGTCTGCAACTGCAGGCAGAGTGATGAGGCTTTGCCCAAACTTTCTAATACAAAGTTGCTTGGTCTACCCTGGATCTCATCACTACTAAGTGATTGTTAAGGCATCAGACTGGAAACTGGGAGACCTAAGTTTTAGTCATGGAAAATGGCTGGGTGATTTGGGCCAGTCATTCTCTCTTTTTAATAAAGCAGCTCCACAGAACTGAATCAGTGGCTTTTTAAATTGCCCCTGCCTATTTGTTCTGTAATACAAGTCAGAATTATTCTGACCCTTGTGTTAACAGATGGTTGACTGATAGATTTATATAGTGATTGAAGTGATTTATATAATCGCACCACCCCCCCAAATTGCAATTCTGGGAATTTATTTTTAATGATCTTTTCATTAAATTTTTACAAAGAACATAAAAAGTAACACAAACTAATAAAGAGTAAAAGCAGTAAAGAAAAAAAAAAGAAGAGAGTTGGAAGAAAAAGAGTAAAAGTACAAAAAGAAAGAATCGAAGGAAATGCAGTACAAAGAGGACGCTCCCAATTTCCTTTGCAGCACATATCAATACAACTATAAAATTATCTCTTAATCTATGAGTACAAGCGATTCTCAATAAGCATTGTAGGATTAAAACTAAAGTAAAATTAAACAATGAAAAGCATAAAGAAAAGCAGTCCAGGAAAATGACAGATGATGCCGCATGAACATCAGGCTCTTCTCTGCACATGGCCCATTTCCTTGCTTGTTTGTGTCCCTGAGCATTCCTTCTCTACCTGGAAGTCTGTGTCACCTTCCTCTACCTCGTGTTGCTGTTCTGCCAGCTGATTATAGGCTGCCTTCTCTCATGTGCGCTCTCAAAGCAGGAGGCTGTGAGCTCAGTCACTAGGTCCCTCCCAGGAGGCACAGCCGTACAAGCTGGGTGGATTCCCAACAGCCAAACTTCAGGCTTCTTTCTAGCCATTCTCAGAGCGTGAGCCTGACTCACAGCATCCCAGGTTGCAGGCTCCCTCCTTCGCACAACTTGGTGAGTTTGCATGTTTTCCCAGTTGGCTTCTGCCCTCGCTTCTTGCTAATCAGAAATGTAAATCTTCTTTTCTGTTGGGGCACCTGAGGCAGCAGCCTGGCATCTCCTGGGCTTCTTTTCATTGGCTTGATTATTTTTATTCATCGATTGATTTTGTCCTGAAGTTATTTTATACTGTAAAATACTCTTTTTTTTTTTTTTGCTGAAGGGGGAAGCATGGGAATTATTTTTGCTTTGAAACATCACAGCACTTGAAATTATAGGTGAACTATAGGATTTAACTTTAAATTATAGGATTTAACTTTTACATCCACTGTTATATTGATTAACATGCAGTGTTGACATCTTGCCTGAAACTTGACAATTCAGATATTGTGTGTGTGTGTGTGTGTGTGTATGCACACACATGTGCACATGTAGTATTGCTATGAAGAATTTTTCAAATACACATTATACATGTGAATTAGAATGTGGCAAACAACTCTAACTGTTCACACCAGTGTAGTAATTCTTTACAATATTATATCCACTTGTTTGGAAATAAATAATATTTTTAAAAAGAGGGGATTACATTGTACATAGACACTGGAGCCCTATATTAAAAAAAACAAACTACACAGCATTCAGTTTTCTTTTCTTTTCTTCTTAATCTATGTAGGCAGATAGCTTATCCTTTTAAATACCATTTGATGCAAAGATCCGCATCTGCTCTTAATGTGCATACTGCATATTATTTGGGGAAAGGGGGGCAGAAATAAGGTTTCATGGCATGCCTCTTGCTCAATGGAAAGCTGATCACTGTTTCTAAAAAGTTAATTATATGCAATAAATCAATCTGTTAATATCCAAGGGAGATTGAGTAATTTGACACTAATCAGTTGTAATTATACACACCCAAAAATGGATAGTTACATGCATAGATATTACTGTAGATGCTTCTGACTTCCTCAAGGTCTTGTTCTCTAGTTATGTTTACAATTCTCCCACCCCACCAAGTTTTCACAGGCAAAGACCATACTAAGCCAAACATTCAAGGAGTTATAATCCCAATACATTTGGAACATGCTAAATTGAGGAAGGCTATTCTAAGCTGATATTTCTTGTTATCTCCTGCAACTTCACACAAAAAGCTTCCTCAGAAAAATACCCCCAGACTAATCAATTTAACACATTTGTGCACATAAGCCCACACATGCACGCACACACACACACACACACACAATACAAAAATAATCAAGAACTACAAAAAAAATATGGCATGCATGTTGCAGACCTGAACATTTTTTTAGAAACTGAAACCAATGACAAAATTAGTTACAGAATTGAATCCAGCCCAATTATTTACACTAACAAAAGCACATTTTTCAACAAACAAATATCATCCAGCATATAAATGAGCTACTGTGGCCTTCTAGATTTCACTTAACTATAGCTCCCAGCATGTTATGGTGATTTTGACTAGGTCTGCTGTATTACACAGAGTCCCTTCAGGCTGCTTTTGGATGGAGTGGAATAAGAGGAAAACCTTTTTTTTTTTTTTTAAACATTGGGATAGTTTAGGATATCTTAAAGCTATGTCAGTCATGGGCTAGAGATGTAATATAGGTAATATCACGGAGTCATGGCATAAAAAAGACATTGCCAATGCATGTTTGTGCCATGATTATCTGAGATAGAGGCATGGCCAAATAGTTAGAAATCTGATATAGAAATAGGATATATTCATTTTGTATTAGTGCTATAATTTTCTAGAAGAAACAGCAGGACACAGGGGCAAATTTCCAATAAATACATCCTGAAGAATTAAAGAATAATAGCCATACGAAAATAAAAAATGAAAAAATCTGAAATCTATTTTTTCCAGTGAAAAGTAATTCTTAATCACTATTTCATCCTATGATTCCAGGGTATCATAAACAAAAACAAAGAAAACCCCAAATGTGCCACAAATGTAATATAAAACCATGATCACTTCATAAACAAATGGCAGTGTACACTAAGAAGAGTATACTAAACATGTGAAAAATACACAAAATTATGTAGCACCTATATGCTTCATACTGCATAGCTTTGTATTAATGAGCTTCCCCATTTATACAGCTGGGCCAACTGCAATATCCCACCTGTGCCTCTAAACAGAACCACCATCTTCATTAAAAAAAAGAAAAGTGCCCAAACATCCATGTTTCTGAAACTCCGTGAATCAGTTTTTGTGGTTCTTATTAGTTGTTAGTCTGTTAATTCGGTAATCACCAGATTTCTGAAAGTTTTCAGACCCACTGCATTTGAGGGGAATTAAGTACACTTGGAAGCCTTTATTACCAGCAGAGAGCCTGGAAATAGATGCACAATCATATCAGACCTGATCAGATACACGACTTGGGCCCCCAACTGCGTGAAGAACCATCCCTACAATTGTTTTCAGAAATTAACTATATGGGTGGGAATGAAGGGTGGAACCAGCAGAGCAATCCACTGTCCATTTTCCCCACTAGAACTCCTAGTCTGCATTAAAATTATCTGCTTACAACACAAATTATCTGCCTAATGAATGAAGCAATTTCATTCTCCTGCTTCTAATTTTCATACCTGTGAAGTTAATTCATAAAAAGGAAATGTTGTTAATCTTTCATATCTCTTCCTACAAGGGTCTTGTTTTGAATTTAAAACCAAATCCAACCATCAGAGTTATACAGTGATACGAAATGGGTATCATGTCGTTTAACTAAAACTTAGGAAATGCCTAACACACCAGGGAATATAGCAATCCCTCTACTTTTGGTTCCCTTTTTCCTTTTACTAATTTCTATCCAACACATAATGAAGCTGAGCAATTTTAGTGTACAAATATCAATGAGGGAAATGCTTATCGCATTCTTATGAAAAGTATGAGTACATGATAAAATTATAATAACCAACAGACTACAGTAGATACAGAGGAATAAAGCAATATATGTTGTCAGATTTATTTCATCTCCATTACCAAGCATATTATCAATTGTTTCATTATTGTTTCACATGGAATATCTTTTGGTTACAAATAATAGCAATGTTTAGGGAGACGATTGGCCCATGGTTCACATGATTCATTTAGATGAAATAAAGATCTGAAGCATATACAGTTCAAGAACCAATCCCAATTTTTAAAAGTGTATCATTTTTATAGGTCAGTTTGAAGACAGTATTAGATACTATAATTTTCATGCATTCTTTTTAACTATCTTTTTTCAAACTTCTCTAGATCTTGTAGAAACAGCTGCATCCCTCATGACACAATGGCAATGCCATCAAACAACACAGCCTTAACCGTGATCCTCTCAAAATTGTTAGAAGACTACCTAGAGAAGAAAACCCACCCCACACCTGTACCCTTCATTGATTCTAGTGACCATCTGGAAGTAGTGTTTATACTTCTGCTGCTTGGATTTTTTGGATTCATCACCTTTGGGGTCATGATTAGCTATATCCGCTCCAAAAAGCTGGAACATTCCAATGACCCCTACAATATCTACATTGCCACTGATCTCTGGCAGAAGAGGGATAAATCCAACTTTCAGGCCAAAATAGTAGAAAATTATAAATCATGTTGTATATGGGAAAATGAGCATGCTGTCGAACAACCTACTAATCGTATCCCTGAAGTGAAATCTTAATAACAAGATGGTCAGCCTGTTGAAGAGACATTGTGCCAAAAGTACCAAAGAGTACCAAAGAAACAGCAGTTGGACAATACATTTCAAAAGTAAAGGGATAGAAGCTATAACCTCTATTATTGCCTCCCCTGAATTGGTGCCAGACTAATGTGTTGAATGACATCTTCTATCAATTCCTGACCATGATGTGCTTACTGTATAATAGAAGGAATTGTTATTTGAAGAGCTCATCATGAGGCACCATGTTGGGAAAGGCAGCTGTTCTAACCTAAACAGTAAAATATAGGAAGTATTTTTAAGCTACGGTTTATCCCAGCATAGTTTTTCCATTTCAAAAATCTGGATGTATTGTGACTAGATCCTTGTTTTAGACTTCATTCTTATTAACAAAACAACAAGCATGAAAATGTTGCTTCAGCTTGATATTTTGCAGGTATCTCCATCTCACCAACAGAAAACATGAAGCTGATTCATAAGAGATGGAGAAAGACCAATATAGTTTAATATGTCACATAATTTGTGTATAAATCCAGATGGTCAGCCAAATGGCTTTTAAACCAGTTAAAATTTATGGCTGGGGACAGATTTGTTTACATTTACGATTTTTTTTTTTAAAAAAAAAGGATTAAAAAAACACTTTTAAATTTAGGAAATACAGAAACAGCCATTAGCAACTGTTCAGTTTTGCAAAATATGAATTTACAAGGGAAAATGTAGAGAGAAAGAGGAGCAGGAGCTATAATTAAACAGCTACATTATATAGCTAAGAGCACTTCAATACCAATATTGGACACCATTTGGGGATCAAATCTAGCTCTGATTCATCTCGTGATATTTGTTTTGGAGAGCTCAGTGGATTAATTCTGACTTTTGACCTTTAAATCTCAGTAGTGATTTGCTTTGCAACTGGCAGGACCTTTTGCTTCAATCTGGTCCATGGGCTCCATTTAAGCCAGTCCTTGCTCTCCTTTCCCCCAAGGTTCACATACAATTCCTGGAGTTTCTCTTTCTCTCTATGCATTGCTTAGAACAGGGGTCTCCAACCTTGGCAACTTTAAGGCTTGTGGACTTCAACTCCCAGAATTCCTCAGCCAGCAAAGCTGGCTGAGGAATTCTGGGAGTTGAAGTCCACAAGCCTTAAAGTTGCCAAGGTTGGAGACCCCTGGCTTAGAACCTATTCTTTTTTTTTTTTTACAATCCAAACAGAAAAGCAACAGATATACATTGCTGCTTAGAGTCACCCACTAGGTGAATGTAATTAATAAATCAGTATGATTTTATATATGATAAGCATTTCACTGACAGATTTCTTATGAAATCAGTAGAGTGCAATTTTCCAAAAAAAAATCACTGTGCATCTTTCTCCAAACCTATCAGTTATTGATCAATCTTTTTTATGACAATTCAGTGATTCTTGTTTTAATTTGTATAATTTTTCACATTTTCCTCTAATAAGTGATTTCTATTGAAGGATTTTGTAATTTCTGGTTATTATATAACTTTTGTAGTATTTCAAACAAATGGTTTATTTTACTGCATTTTTATACAATATTCTCTATTGAGGAACAATTGATTGGGAATTGGTAAATAATGGTATAGGAATGTATCATTAAAGGCTGCCAAATGACCTGGAAAATGGGCTAGTTCGTTCTTAAGCCTTGATTTTAGAAATCAGCAAGTAATTAGTATAGATATAAATGATTTCAAATAATTGCAACTTCAATTTCAACTTCAATCTTTTTATGTACATTAAGTGATTATAATTAGTCTTTATACATTTGTAATTTTTCATCACAAAATGTAATAAAAATGCTAATTTCAAACATGTTGCATATAGCCCTGTATATATTGCCAATTCATGACAAACTTACCTTGGTTGTATCATCACCCCAGAAATAATCATTCTCTTGCCATTTCTTTGAATTTCACCAGGTTTCACCAGCCTATCACTATCAGAATAAAGTTTCAGAAAAATCTATTTTGTGTCCTCCCTTTTCTAAATGCTAGAATAAATGAGTGTTCAATATTTCATCCACTTAAAACAGTTCTCCAAATTATAGCCACCTATTGGTCTTTTTTGGTATGAGGAGGGGAAAAAAGCTAGCTAATCATCACCCAGAGAATTAGTCAGGATCCCCAACTTGGTGCCCTTCAGTTGTGTTGCCTACAGCTCCCATTGCTATTTCAGCTAGGGAAAATGAGATTTGTACTCCAATACAAATAGGAATATTCTAAGGCCATGCATCAAATGATAAGGAAGTGTTTATAAAAAATGGCAACTAATTCAAAAATTAATGTAGTTTGTATAACAAATTGTCTATGGAACCTTGATACACCCTGTATTATATAGAGCAGGGGTCCCCAACCGCCGGTCCGCGGACCGGTACCGGGCCGCGGAACAAGCCTTACCGGGCCGCTGGTTGCTGGGCGCCGCCATCTTTTTGGTAAAAAAGCAATTTTTCGTCAAAAAGATGGCGGCGCCAGCGTTGCGGTGAGCTTTTCCGGATAGAAAGCCATTTCTACCCGAAAAGCTCACCAGAAGCGCTGGCGCCGCTTATTTGATTTAAAATCACTTCCGTGACGCCACCGGAAGTGATTTTTCGTCAAAAAGATGGCGCGCCCAGCTGACGCCTGGAACCGGGCCGCTGGCGCCAGCTGACGCCGGAACCGGGCCGCGGCGTCGAAAAGGTTGGGGATCCCTGATATAGAGCATTGTTTTCATCACCCATTCAAAACAATTACATTTATACAACATTTATACAATGTATACATTTATACAATTGTCAAACGAATGGGGTAATACATTTTTGTGTACTTGCTTCTTTACCAGTTCATATAATTGGCTTGGTAATATTCAGTATAACAAGTATTTTGTTTTAAAGATAATTCTAACATAACTTTATTAATATTCATTGTATTTTTGTGTTCACTTAAGTCCCTCAAGATCTGGGTATGCTACTAGGCCTGGGGATCCAGAGACTGGGGAGATTTTGCAATGGTTTCCTGACTGTAATTAATATCATTTCTTGTTTTGTGTACCTTTTAATAGTTTTGTAAATTTTTAAAAATATTGTGTTTTAACTTTTCTAATTAAGTGTTGTTCACCACCCAGAATCACATTCCTTTGAGATGGGCAACTACATAAATATGATAGATAAATAAATAATAAAACAAATAATATATAATCTGAAAAGGTGAGATATTTTCCAAAGTAAGCATCATGTTTAAGCATGACTCAAAATATATATTAGAAACAATTCAATTTCTGCATTATATCTCCCAATGAAATTACTCGCTGTTTTTTTTTCCATGCCACAAAAGCCATCCATCCTGTTTGTAAAAATTGTAAAATTGCAACCTGAAATGGATTACAACATTTAAACTGAAGTTCTTGCTTAAACCTGTACAAAGGAACACCACTAAAGTGTTTAGTATAATACGGGAACCTGGACACTGGGTCATTGCTGAGAGATTCCATTAACATTTCTTTCATGTTTTACAAACCAGGGGAAAGACTAGAGTCCTAAATATTATGTTTAACCATATTCTTGTTTAAAATAACACTAATTATAATGAAAAACATCTTCTGGTACTGAGCACTTTCTGGTCAGCCAATTCATTCTGTCACCATGTGTATTTAAAAAAATAATATCCTCACCAACATTTTATTTTATTTTTAATTCCTAATGCAGATTTTAAGAAACCCAAGTACCCACACTGCTTAGTTATAACAACATGCTGTACACTTTCAATAGTTTATTTTTTAATAGCAGCATATGCCCAGAATGTAAGAAAAACATGAAACACATCAGGATTCATTTCTTCAGATCTGCAAAATAAAAAAAAATGGGTTTCATTTTGTGTGAGCGCCACCTGCTGGTGGAATGATTGAGGCAAAAGTAACATCATTATCATCCAAACTGCTGGTAACAGATGTATACTTATTCGTTAACTCATTTCAATGTATATGGTTAACCATTAATGACTCTGAGCAGTCAATTTAAAGCTAAATTTAAAAACAACAATAAATGTACATATAGTAGCAGCTGAGGTCAACAACAATCACTACAAATAACATCCATCTTATGGACTCCATTGACCTCTCAATATCCACACCCAAGAAAATAGCCAAAGTCTTTCAAATGCTTGCAGAGTTCCAACCTGCTGAATTTTGGGGTTATGATGTTCCGGAAAAACAGGCATGGCAACAGAAAAGGCCTATTTCCTAAATCCCACCAAGTGACATTCCTTGATAAATAAGAATTGAGACGATACAATAGAAGGGGAGCTGAATTTCTTTCTGATATAGGAGGCATAACTTAGATAAACCTTTGAGTAGTCATTACATGCATGTTGATATCACTAAAATGTATTTTAGTAATGCTGTGTCACTAAAGATATCACCTATGAAAAAGCAATGTGCAATGTACAGCTTGGAAGTAGTTTTTTTCTTTGTTATTAATGTAATTTTAATTCTTATCAAAAAAAAAAAAGTTAGGCTACATAACAGCCAGGACTCTAAATTGGGACTTTCTTATTTATTTCATTTCATTTATTTATTTATTTGTACAAGAAAACAAGTATAGGTATGAACATAAATATGAACAAAGGAAATAAATACAGATAAATGGGGACAGTAAGACAGGGGTGGTAGGCACGCTGGTGCGCTTATGCACGCCCCCTTTAAGGACCTCTTAAGAATGGGGTGAGGTCCACAGTAGACAGTTTGAGATTGAAGCTGTGAGAGGTTGAGGCTGTAACAACGGAGTCGGGTAGGGCATTCCAGGCGCTGACCACTCTGTTGCTGAAAGAGTATTTTCGGCAGTGGAGTATGGGGCGGTTTACCTTGAGTTTGTATCAGTTGTTTGCCCGTGTATTATTATGGTTGAAACTGAAGAAGCCATTGACAGGCAAGATGTTATAGCAGACAATTTTGTGAACTATGCTTAGGTCAGACGGCAGGCGGCGCATTTCCAGATTTTCCAAACCCAAAATTTCAAGCCTGAAGTCATAGGGAATACTATTGTGAGTAGAGGAGTGGAGTACTCTTCTTGAGAAATACCTCTGAACCCACTCAATCGTGTTAATGTCCAATATACCATGTGGGTTCCAGGAGGACAAGCTGTATTCAAGAAATGATCTGGCAAAGGTTTTGTGTACCCTAGTTAGCAATTAAATGTTACCGGAGAAGAAGCTTCACAAAATAAGGTTAACAACTCTTGATGCCTTTTTGGCAATGCTGTTATAGTGAGCTCTGGGGCTTAGATCGTTTACAGAGTGAGGGTTGTCTGCAAGATCATTTCTGCCCAACTTGTTCTGATTTTTATTGTCAATGTGTAGGACAGAGCATTTATTAGTTGAAATTTGGAGTTGTCAATTCTTGTATTTCCCCAACAAGAACGTAAGATCCAGAACATTTCTGATTTGATCTAGTTATAATAAAGTCTGTTACACAATTGATCACATGACATAATCACATCCATATTACAAACCATATGCTAGGACCTTCTTTTGGGGAGGAAGAGGAGATCTCAGCAGGCCTTCTTAAAATATCATGGCCAGAGGTTTTTACTATAGTGTGCTAGAACCACTCCACAGTGCAAGAATCAATGGACTTGTCTTGCGGATGGATTTCCTCCACTGACATCCCTTCATGAAAGAAAGAACAAGCAAGCCATAGATGGCTGCAGTGAAGAGGCAGGAGCACTGGGTACTTACAGCATTTTAGATATTTGGTTTTTTACAGGTATATGTTAAACATTTATGGAGGCAAACAATATATATTCAGCAGACTAACATTTTTAGAAACATGTATCCCAAATTGCTTTGCCTCTATCCTTGCCAAAAACTCTAGGTTTATCATGCAGCCACAGCCAAACATACGTGAGTGTATTTGATGTCTCATGGAATATGTGAAGATGAAATTTCCAATCTCAGAGCTAAAGAGGAATAGGAAGTGGAGATGAGGTTAATTGGGTAGAGCAAAGTGGAGTTGTTTCAGGCAGTCGTTTAGATCTAGTTCTCTTTGGAGTTTACATCCATAACTAGATGGGCCCTCCCTGGTATCGTGGCTGAAGGAACCAGCATTTCTTTCTGTTGCATAAAAGTATTATAATAACCATCCATGCTACTGCACCATCCTGTAAGATGCCATTGGCCCATGCCCTTTCTCCCCTATTGTCATTGATCTTCCAGGCTAGTAAACAGGATGCAACTGAACGCATACATGTGCAACCTTGTTTAAACCAATTCCTTCTCTTTAGCTGGGTGGAAAGGGTGTTATCATTGAAGTTCTTGTGGCCTCTCCCATTGAAAACACTCCCCAGCCATTTCCTAACAATCTGCTCACATTGAGGAAGCTTTTAGTAATTATTCTGAATTACTGAAATGCAATTTGCCTGCCAAAAGAAATGGCCAGAATGTCTGCTCATCATATTATTATTCCAAATTAATCCAACAATCTGAAAAAGATATGCATTCAGAGGATATTATTCTGCTTCTGAAACTTACTTTCAGTGACCTATTAGGTTACCTGCTAATTCTTAGCCTCTCTCTCTGCAATTAGGATTTATCAGTTTTTGATAAGAGAAAATAATTTGCTTTCCTCTAATATGAAGCAGAAAGATTAGAACTACATCACAGAATTAATGATAAGTTCATAGAGAAGAATAAACTTAGGACAACTTTCCATCCTTTTAAAAAATTGTTTAAGAATAATTATTCTTAAGAGCAAGAATAATTACAGTGCTTAACAATGTTGTAACTTGGGGATAGAAATGAACTTGTCTGGGGTATGCTGGAGGATAACATGTTTAAATTCCATTAAAAGTTGCCATTACTGAGAAGTGGACCTCATGAAAACGTAGTGCTTGGAACTTTCTGAATCTAGAATAGATTAAAAAAATATTTTTCTTAAAAATATTTCTTGTGGCTTCTTCTGGAGGAAAGCTGGTATCTCAAAAAGGGAACAAGGTAATCTGGAGTTTCTGAGAAATTCAGCAGAGCTTTCTTGGGAGAATATATCACCAATGCAGAATATCTGGAAGACCATCTCCCTAATCAGGTATCATAATTTCAGATAGTATAACGTATAAATATACAGGCTGATTATATCTTCCTTCAAAGTTAACAATTACTTTTATTTGAATTTGCAATTATGATCTAACTTCAGGTAAGAAACTGAGTCAATAATTGAAAAAAGAAACTTAGTGAAGATTTGTGTTTTGTCAAAGAGGCCAGGAAGTTATGTTAATAAATTCAGATCTTGCAACAATAGGATCAGTCAAGTATTCTTCTATAATCATCTATTTCCTTGTTTGGAACTTTCATCTGTTTTTTTTAAATATTTAAAACAATAAATATTATTCATTTATTTGTTTCCTAACTTTTGTATTTTTATTCTGTACCCAGCCTCTCATTGCAATATTGTGCAATACTTTATTTTTTTTTTATGTACTATGTTTCTAGAGTTTCTCAAAAGTTACTCTATTATAAAAACAAAATTGGAAGTCATATTTCTTTTTATAGTTTTTTCTCTCTCTCTCTTTCGTAGTTTTGGCTTTGTTTTCTTTCTTTTTTTCCTTATCTTAATTATTAATTTCTGTTAGTTTTTAATATCTTTTTAGGCAAACAAATAAAATTATTATATATTTCAGAACTTGTTTTCACCCTTGCCTGTTACTGTTCCTTTGCCTTGAATTCAAATATAACCTTTGTTGTTTTGAATAATTGTGAATAAAATACAAGAGTTTTGTCCTAGCTGTTTTTATTCAGACTTTCAGATCAGAAATTTGTATTTCATAATCAGTGATTTCAGAAATATCTAGACTAGGAGGTTCTACTTCTACTAACAAAAGGCACTGTCCAACATAGGTCCAGCATGCATATCCTGTGATTTTTAAACTGATCTGAACATAGCTCAGCTCAGCTTTCCATATATTATCTACTGTTTTCACAAAAGTAATACTTTGAAAGTGTTTGTATTTTGAATGTGGATCAATATTCATTTTGTCATAAATATACAGTATTGTCTAACTTCAGTGAAGTGATAAATGAGTTTTGAAATAACATATCTAATAAGGATTAAGTCAAAATTCTGTAGGACTCTGTAGGATTAAACAGAAAAAACCCAAAAGAATTGGTTAACATTCTTTCAACCCAGGTTTTTTTTTTTAACAAAACAGAAAAGATGGCAGAATTAATTTTCTTTTTCCAGTTCATCAAGTGATTCACAAACCTTATGTCCCTGTATATATTGAACAGCCTAGTGTAATTCAGTACCAAGATCATAAGACATTATCAGGTTTTCAAACTTGGTGAGTAAAAAGTCCATAAAGGTGTTCCAGAATATCATAAAAATAGGGTTTATTTTTAATCTTGATCAAATAAGCCAACGTTACATTTTTCTTTTATTTCCTAAAATCTTAATCTTTAATTTATTCAAATATTGTTGCACGATTTGATCTCGCTTCCATTTTTCTTTGTCCCACTGCATAGGCTTCTACAAGGCTTTAATAAATCTCTTTATAAATCCAATAATAAAGAGACTGTCTTTAATATTTTAAATGTTGTAGTGCTTCATGTCATTTTGTAAATTCCAATCTAAGACAAAACCACGGGCAAGGGTTTTTGGCTTTTGGTCTGCATCTTTAGCCACTGTTAAATCATAAAGCCTCTATTCTCTGTTATAAGTTTTGTTCAGAAATATAGACTCACAAGATGTCTTTTCAAATGACATTCCAAACATCTTTAATAGGGCTCAGATAATTAAACAGTCAAGTATTTAGAAGCAAGATTAGCAAATGAATTATCTTTCAAAAGGTTCTGCTTTGATTGTGAGCTTAATTATTGATCCCTACGCCTCCCAGCACTAAAGTCTGTGGAGGACCACTGCCTTGCAATCTCCTTGCGAGGAGCAAGTGTTCAGGGTATATGTGGGTGATATCTCATCCTCCATTTATTCAGAGAGGTTCTACTGGTTCTTCAGTCTTTCCCATGGTTCTCTTTGCTCTCCATGGAGACTTGTTTAGTTTTTCATGTCTCTGTTGGAAATCCTTTCCTTGTTTCTGTTTCTAAATTCAAAGCAGTTACTTAATATAAATCTGTATGGTCGATTGGATACACAATAATAGTGAAAACCTCAACTAGTTCATTACTAACTACATTTTTAATAGATTGAGCTCATTATGGCTCAATTATTGAGCTCATTATGGCTCTGTTGGAGATATCAAGAATCAAATTGGGGACCTTTGTACAGGCAAGGCATTTTAGTAACTCAGTCCTGCATTTAGTCTTACAAAATCATCAAGACAAAATTATAAGGATTTGCCTTGTACTGTACCTGAGAGGAATTTGTTGGCAGTCTTCAAAATAATGCCAATTGAAATATTTAGCTAAGGATGTCAGAGTCAAGAGTAAAAGCACCAACTCTACCCCTTACATTCTGCTTGTTTTATGACTGCTGTTAAAAATAATGAGTGTGTGTACATGTGTCAGGGCAAAACTGATGAAGCACTGATGTTAAGTTCATATGATCTTAGTATGAAGGTGGTGAGTAGGAGCCATATATTATATAATTTTATTCCAGAGTTGTCATAAACTTCAGGGCAACAATATATATTTTATTGTTTATAAAAATGAGGCTGATTTAAATGAAGTATGGAAAAAGCTGCTTAAGACACTTGTCCCCCACAAGTCATTAATAATAATGTTAATCTGCTGTTTCATAATATTCAAGGTCTTTATTATACAAATAGAAAATCCACAATAAAGTGCTGAGCCCTAATCTATCCTCTATCAATATAATAATCATCAACAAGTTGAAGGTATCTTGAAATTTAAATTCTCAATGGTCAAATGAGAATCTATTAAAATGTTTTTCAATTTCAGTTAGGACTGCTACAATATAGATAACTAAACTAAGCTAAACTAAAATGTGATTGATTTGTTTTTTTGGTTACGGTAATTTCCTGCCAGAAACTATACCATTTAATCATCAGATTATAGGTAAATAACCAGGGGTGGGATTCAATTTTTTTAACAACCGGTTCTGTGGGCGTGGTTTAGTTGGTGGGCATGGCTTGATGGTCATGTGACTGGCTGGGCGTGGCCAACTCAATATCACTCACATCTAGGCACACATCTCCTTGCCTGACTTCTCATGACTGTGGGGATGCTGCAACAGTCGTGAGTGTGAAAAATGGTCATAAGTCACTTTTTTCTGTGCCATTGTAACTGTGAATGGTCACTCCACACAATCAAAGTACCAGCAAAGGAGGGAAAAAAACCTCCAGAGAAGTTCCAGAGACAGGAGATCTAGTCCTGCCAAGAATGTAATAAGGGTTAGCGGAGAGGCAGTTTCTGTAAGCAACACCAGAATGTTTCCTTCCTGCCTTCCTTACAGGATTAGGCCAGTATTTTTTTCTAACAACCGGTTCTCCGAACTGCTTAGAATGTTAACAACCGGTTCTAGCGAATAGGTGCGAATCTGTAGAATCCCACCCCTGTAAATAACCCATAGCTCAGCACAATTTGTTTACCTAACCAAAAAAAAATGGTGGATTTCCTCATTTGTGAGATTACACAATCCAAATTTTTATTTAGACAATTCGAATTGTTAAAACAAAGTACAGAATAATGCTGGCCCTCGGGAAAGATGGAAAGTATTATCATTCAGGAAAAAGAAATTGTTTAGGTTATTGGAACTCTCATGGAAAATATCAGGGCTTATATCAGCAAATCCTATAATCTATACTGTTAGTCATGAAATGGGTGTATAAACAAAGTGGTGTAATATACACTGATACTTGAGGGATGTGCAAACACCTAGCCAGATGCATAGCAGGAAAAGCGAGTAATAGGAAGGTGCATCATTAGTTCACCTCTGTGTCTTGCAACAACGCCTTCTGCCTTTCTTTTCTCTCAATATTTTGGTCTGCGGTATCAGTAAAAAAAACATGAATATCTTCATTTATGTAAATAGAGACACCAGAGGCTCAGGGAGAAATGGTTCATTCAAGTACTTTTCCTGTAATTGTACTCCAACTTCAACTCATCACTGTGCTTAAACATTTCCAATAGGCAGGAATCATTCTGTATCTGTTTCTAGAAGATAAAGCAAGGAGTAACTTGTGGTATCCTAAAATCCACCAGTGAAATGTAAAACTTCTTCAGGCAATTCATAATTGAACTCACCTCATGGATGCCAGTAGGACTCATTGATGAGTAAGCATGTTTAGAATTCTAACTTGTCACATGACTTCCTTGAATATTTCTTAGAATTAAAGAGAAGACACGCCCCCTTTCTTAAGCTCTTGCCACGGCCAATTCAAGGCTTGTCATAAGTATCTCTGAAAGGGCAGTTCTTCACACTTGACAGACTAGTATGAAATGTAAGTATATTACTGTGCATTGTTTTTTTCATATGCTACTGTACTAGATTTAGACTTAGTTTGGATTTCTTTCTATCTCAGAAAGCAAAGACACACACAAAAGAAATAGTGACTTTTTCTTATTCTTTTGCTAGATCTTAAAATTAATTTTCATTGATTAATTTTCATTAAATGAAAATGTCCTAATGTTATATTTATATGGAAAACAATCTAATTTTCTTTTTTTAAAAAATGGAATTTTCGGCCACCTGTTGTTCAGTCATTCAAGCATGTCTAGTTTTTTATGATAAAATGACATTTCAGCAGGATAGACAGTCAGTAACTGTTACTTTGAGTTTTTGGAAGTGCTTGTTTATTTCACCAGTTGTAGCATTGAACCACTTTGTCTTCTGAGCTCTCCTTTTCAATTGCCTTCAGCTTTCCTATTATTAGCATGTTCTCCAGTGGCTGTTGTCTTCATTTCATGTGTCTCAAAGACTTTTGCTTCTTTATTAATGATTCCACTGTAGATTTTAGCTTCTCTCTATCTTTTCTTAAATAATTAATTCTTGCAGCTCAAGGTACTGTATTCTTAAAAATTGCCTCCAGTTTCACAATTCCAAAGCATCTTTTTTTTTTCTTCATTCTGCCTTTCACAACATTCAGCTTTCAGAGTAATAAGTTACAGTCATAACAATATGTGGTTTTGTAATCAATATGATATCCCTGCAATCAATCAATCAACATTTTTGTCTATGCCTTTAGTAAAGAAACAGACACCTGTTTATTCCATGGATACAGTCACCATTTAAATGTTTCAGTACACAGAGAGGGGGAGGGAGGGGGGAGAGGGAGAGAGCGCAACAGGACGCTTTTTTGTACTTTTCTACTTTAACAAGAGATTCCTTATGTCTTTCTTACCATCGAAGTGGTATCATCAGAGTATCTGAGATTACTAATACATTGATTTTAATTCTAATTTCTATTTCTTGTAGGTCTGCATTTGTCATTACATATTCCACATATAAGTTAGTATATAAACTTGGTAAATTCTTAAATAACTCTCTTCTCTTTTCCATTTAATCCTTATACTCAATTTTTTTGCATTGCTTGCTTAAATATGAATCCCTGCCACTTCATTTTCTCTAGAACTCACATTTTGTTTAGCAAATTTTCCTACATATATACACACATATTTTTTGTTGTGGTCACTGACCACAATATAACTATCAACAGCAGGTAGAACAGAATACAACTGTGTGTGACTAATGACTAGTTCATTGATATAATCAAAGTAGACCTAATTTTGCAGAGAGAATAATGATATTTGCCCACTGTGGAAACTCAGTCGCACTCGTCTGATATTAATAACTCTGTGTAGAATAAATTGAGGTTGCCAGTTTATTCTATACATTATTTCATTTCCAGTTTCTCTAGACACGTTTATCAGTCTAATTTACTTCCATCACATAGTCATAATGAATATTGATCATATTTCATTATTTTGTTTTCTCTGTTCTAAGTTGTTCTTTTAGGTGTTTGTAATCCACATGGTGGTCTTTTTTTGCTGACTGATGACACTAGAGCTTCCATTTTTGCTTGTAATATATGTACATAATTTGATTTTGGGTTTGTCTGTCCAGTGGAGATCTTGTGTAATCTCTTAGGTTGATATAGGAAAGTATTTGCTAAAAACACTGCATCTTTTTTTGGCAAAACTGTTATTTGTCCCCTGTTCACTTTCAAATACCAAGGCCAAATATTCCCATTACTCCAGAAGCTATTTTACTTCCACCTTTAGCATTCCAGTGCCCTATATTTATTATGGCATCTTTTCTGGAGTAGTGTCAATAAGATGTTGCAAGTTATAATGGAATTGTTCAGCTTCCACTTCCTTTGTATCTGTGGTTAGAACATATACTAGATCACTGTAACAGTGATTAGTTAGCCTTCAACTTGAATCGAGATGATCTATCTTTTTGAGACTGTGTCCAAACATTTGTACATATTTACCTGTTTACACATTTATATAACCAGATATCTACCCAGGAAAGATGGCAATCAGATTTTTTTAAAAAATCATCCAAATTTTACAAATAAAAAAAGAAACATTTGCATACTTTTTAAATAATAATAATTAGTTGGTTTTTTCCCCCTATGATTTGATGGGATCTGCAGAGGGTTCCTTTGATGGGAATTCCAATATATTTCAGTTCTTTAATTCCTAAAATGTTGATATGCAGTCTTGGCATATGTTGATATGCAATCTCCTAATGCCTCTGGGCTCATCACATCTAGATGTCCGTTCAACTTTAATGATGTAACTGTAAAATTATCAGTGCTACTTGCCCCCTACTTTTCCCTGGTTGATTGTTCAATATCTTCCAACACAGAGGGTGGCTAATTTTCTAGTTATCAGGCTGGCATTGCCTTGGCTATAAATGTCTATTTGGTTTCTTAACACAGTACTGTTAAGTATTTGAAATAATATTCAAATAATATTTGAAAAAAAAATCTTGAACATAAAGATGCTTGATTGGAGCATTGAACTGCTTTTTTGAAAATAACATGCTCTGCTTTGAATAAGCCAGTTTATTGAGACAAGATACCTCCTATCAAATCAGGTACCAGAGCAGTGCTCCAAGAAGCTCAGCAGTATCAGGCCAAGTGTCCCTGCAGTTGGAACACCAGCACTCCTCCTTTTCCCCTGCTATCACTTGCTGTAAATAAAACAAAAAAACAAAACAAACAGGACTTCCTGGGGTGAGTTTTTAAGCATGAAGACTCCTCCAAAACAGAGGCTGCCCCATCCACAGTTAGCAGGTATGCAAATGTGCTTGTCATGATTTGAAATGATACAAAACTGTTGGTGATACTGGGGCTAAGATGCTATTAGGAGGCCCTGATGTTCTGCTGTATTGATTTTATTTGCTACAACTATTTCTATCCTGCTTTTCAAAGCAATGTTCTTCCTGACGCAATATAAGCCATTAGAAATAGAAACGTAATATGACTCCTCTCAAGGGGCAGATTATGATGCCACCCTTACAGGAAGGAATATGTTCAACTTTTATTTCCACGATTGTAAGTGTTTGTGGAAGTGGCAGGTGGGGGAAAGGGACAAATGACAAAACATATGCGGGTATGTCACAATACCTTCCTGTGACTTACCTGCTTGCTTTTTGTGCTCTTCCTAAATGCCCATTTAAATTGCTTTCCATTCTCACTTTTCTTATAGCATTTATTTGTTGGTTCGTTTATCAGACTTTAGATGCCTCTTACATCATAAACTCTGGGAACTTGTACTCCTAAAAATATAAACAAACAAACAGTTCCCAGATAAAAAATATAAACTAGGAACAACATACTGGATGAAATGAAATATAGAGCATCACGGAGGCTAACCACCTAAATTCCCAAAGTCCAATCAAAGTGGATTGAACAGAAACAAGCCATTTCTACAAATACCACATAAATCAATTCTTCCTTCCTGGCTTACAATATTAGACATTCTACATAATAAACCACTGACTGAGACCTAACAGAGAGCACCTCCATACACTCCATCAATAGAATAACCATTTTTTCTCATTTTCTAGGGAGTACTGAAAGCTACGGGTAGTAAGTTCAGTTATTTTCCCAATTTATGCAAACTACCATTTGCGGCACTCTTTGGACAAAAAGTCTTGAAGGTAAATGGACACAAAACTGTATTTTAAGTAAAAAGATAAAATGTATTGACTTCTCCGATCAGGGATGGCTAGCAGTCACTGGAAGGGGCAGAATTTTGTGATATTCTTTTCCTTTTCCATCTTTCAATTTCAGGAAAGTTGAATGTAATGCTTATGACAAACCTTAGTCTCTACCACCTCTTTGCATCCGGAAATTTTTTTGTGTGTACCTCTGATGAGTTATCTTCTGGTTTTATCTGACCATAATTATCTATTACAACATTATATTGAAATTAATAAATCATCAGGAATGAATTGTAGAGCTGCAGTGTCCCACACCCCAATCTACCACATTTGCAGACTGTAAAGCTGGAGTGAACTTCAACAGTTTTGAAGGGAACACATCTATGCAAAATAGTCACCATGCAGAGATAATTTCAAATCCCAACTGCTGGTAATAATACTTTTCTTCCATTATTCTTTGTACTAAAGAGCTCAGAATGACACCACACCAAAAAATATTGTTGGGGTCCTAAAGTTGATATAACGGATAAGGTATTTATAAAATAAGTTTGGCATAAAATAATTATCATTTCTGTTCTTGTAATGGGATATGGTGAGACACCCCCCCCCCCAATTTATTACATATTATCATCAGTGGTTTGGAATAGTTATCAATTTGACATCTGCTGTTCCAGTGGCATGGTATCCACGGACAGGAAAATGCCCATATCAAATCAGTGAATGGCATTTCACTGGAAGAGATTCTTGGTTTCCCACCTTCTAGGACAAGGGTCTTCAAACTTGGCAAGTTTAAGACTTGTGGACTTCAACTCCCGGAATTCCTGAGTTTACATGACTGGAGGAGGAATTCTGGGAGTTGAAGTCCAAAAGTCTTAAAGCTGTCAAGTTTGAAAAGCCCTGTTCTAGGACGTTGGTAATAGCATGATTAGGTTAAGAAACCAAATCCAAAATTACTGCTAAACTAGTTATGGGCATCTACATATAACAAGAGATGGAGCTTTGATTACATTGTCCCTTTTTCCATCTTGACTTTTTTTGACACTGTCTACCTCAATACCATTATTAGGCATTTGAAAAGCAATGTGAGTTTGTCATAGTGATTAACACAGAAACTTTAGGAACACTTGTAATTCAGTTTATTTTTTGTGATAGGAGGGAAAATGACATGTGTACATACAACTCAGAGGAGGCAAAGTGAAGCACGGAGTTACTAATAGGTGCTTCACAGGGCACAAAGCCGGTAAAGCCTTGTCACTGATCTTATCTGATTAAGGAAATGGTGAAACAAAAAAGGGACTAGAAGATGATATAATTTCTTAAACATTTCATTACCATGTGTCAGACAATTTTGTAAAGGTTCTCTGGCTCCTGGATTTTGATGATTCTAGGCATAGTGATGTTCATTTGCTGATGACTTAAACCTGTGTCATTTTGTTTGTCTGTCTGAAAAACCTTTCCTGGTTCATGAAAATAAACAAATAGGCCTATTAAAAGTATGCTTCATTATAAGAACTAGGAAGTTTATCTGGAATTTCACAACTATTTGGCTAAGGTCGCTACAATATTATCTTCCTGGAAGCACAGAGACACTATACCGCTCAACACATTTTTAATTTAGTTTCTTGCAGCTATTATTTTGGCTGACAAATATTTATGGATTCTATAATATGTAAAACAGTGGGCTGTGCTGATTTTGTTGACTGGCTCAATCACAAGCCTCATACACAGCAAACACTGCCATTAAACTGTAATAATACCAAAGGAGGAAGATGAGTTGCTAGCAATAGCAGAACTGAATCATCCAGGATGTTCCCACAATTCCTCATGGCCAATGATAACTCCTATTTGGACCTCACAAAAGGGATCCAAAATAGTCCATGGAAGGAAGTGCCTTGCTGTCCACATTCAAAAGTAAGATTTGACATAGAGTCAGAAGAGTACATGATACAAAACAAGTGTGGAGACCAGACAGGAAGAGAGCAGGTGAGATGTTTGATAAGAAAAGGGAAGATTCCAACTGGAGTATATTGAGCAGGCTGTCTCACTATGATCTCTTCCCAAGGCATTTATGGCCTTGGGAAGCTGTAAGTGTAATGTTTATTTATTTCCATATGTGGCTTATTTCTTAATAGATTTCTTACTAGATAAAACCATTGGGATTTGGGGGGTAATTCTAAACATAAAAATTAGAGTTTTGAGTTATTACAATGAATGGATCTCTGAATCTACATGTGGCATAAACTGATATTTGACTTAACAATTTCAGTGATGTTGATGAGAAACATATTATTATGGTCAGGATCAGACAATGTATCTGAAAAGCAGGGATATGAGAAATAAACATGTCCTATCTTATGAGGAAATGGTTTGTCCGTATTAAGTAAAAAAAAGGGGGAGGGGGGAGGAAACATGTAGGTACCAAGCACAAAGAACAAAGCAATTCTTTCCAGGAGTTTTCTATGTTGAGTGATGTGATGGAGTGTATCTACAGAGGGAGAGATGGTGTGATTTATTTATTTATTTATTTGATTTGCCAATTGTTTACAAGGTAATAAGTATAAGTGTATACATAGTTGTGAATACATGAAATGGGTACATATAAGAAAAATAAAAGAATAAGAGAAACAATAGGACAGGGACGGTAGGCACGTTGGTGCGCTTATGCACGCCCCCTACAGACCTCTTAGGAAAGGGGTGAGGTCAATAGTAGACAGTCTAAGGTTAAAGTTTTTGGGGTTTGGGGAAGAAACTACAGAGTCGGGTAGAGTATTCCAGACATTGACCACTCTATTGCTGAAGTCGTATTTCCTGCAATCAAGTTTGGTGCGGTTAACTTTGAGTTTGTATCTATTGTGTGCTCTTGTGTTGTTATGGTTGAAGCTGAAGTATTCATTGACAGGTAGGACATTGCAATGTATGATTTTATATACCATGCTTAAATCAGACCGAAGACGGCGTAATTCAAGGTTTTCTAGTTCTAGAATTTCAAGTCTGGTGGCATAAGGTATTCTACAACGAGTAGAGGAGTGGAGAACTCTTCTTGTGAAATATTTCTGGACTTTCTCAATTGTGCTAATATCAGATACGTAATGTGGGTTCCAGACTGATGAACTGTATTCGAGTATTGTCTAGCAAATGTTTTGTATGCTCTGGTTAGTAGTGTGATATTACCAGAGAAAAAGCTACGTAGGATTAGGTTAACAATGCCTTTTTGGCTATGTAGTTGCAGTGGGCTCTAGCACTTAGATCATTAGAGGTGAGTATTCCAAGGTCCTTTACAGAGCTTGGATCATCAACAAGATCTTGACTATTCAGCTTGTATTTTATTTTCTGATTTTTTTTGCCAATATGTAAGACAGAGCATTTATTTGTTGAGATTTGAAGTTGCCATTTGTTTGACCATTCTGATACATAGTGATGGACTACAATGAAGTGGCACATTGGGGGGATGGGGTAGAACAGAAAGAGCATAGTCCAGAGCTGGATTTTTTTAAAAAAGAGGAAGAGATCAAGCGTAATTATTCACTAGCATCTCCCCAGTTTATATCTGTTAAGAGTTCAGAGTTGTATAGGTTTAGTTTGGTAAGATTCTGTCTATATTGTGTTAGCAAATTATTGGATTGTTCCGTGTTATTTTTAGGCTTGGCTTGACAGTATTGGTATTCTAGAAATTAATATTTTTGATATAAATCTAGCTTCTGATTTCACAGAACATGGGAAGACAAATCATTATCATGAATTAAGTTTCTAGACCTAAGGAGCACTTTGAAATAATGTAATGGTTTGTAATTGGTAACACAAATTTGATAAGTCCTCTTTATTTATTACATTTACATTTTTTTTTCTTTCTGGACTCTAGGCATTATAAGTTAGGGTCTTCCTTAATTTTTGCTCCACAATTGTGTAAATTGGACTAAGGGGTCAGTTGGAAAAGGTGCTTATCACTCTTTCTACTGTTTGCCCAGTCACCCAGTTGCTCAAGAGTCCAGTTAGGCCTAGATCCTAATTTTCACATCACACTGGCACATGTCTGCTATTATAATTGCTACTAAAGCAATACTTGTATTTCACATGCAGTTCCTTGAGAAAAAGATAGTAGAAGAAAAATAATTTGTGGATATTTGGTGTGCTTCTCTTATCCTAATGGGCAGTAGTCAAACAAGTACCTGAATATTATTTTGTTTTTGTTTTTGCAGCTCAGATGATGTTATAAAATGAATGTCAATCCCACGGAAGTCAAATCTGTTCTGAAGAGTTTGCTCTCTATCTATATGCAAGACAGGGAAAGGAAACTGAATTATACAAACCCATCTCTTGTACAGCAGGAAGAAATCTCAGCTTCCCTATACATCCTGATTATTATTGGGTTTTTTGGTTTTCTCCTTTTCTCTATGATGCTCAGCAATATTGTTCTCAGGCAGAGGGAAAACTACATGGATTACCTCTTCCAAAATAAATTTCCAAGAAAGAGGATAACTTCCTGCAACAGCATAATGGTACATGCTGGAAAAGGTGTTACAATAGAAGCTAACACAGATTGCCAGTGCCAAAAGACTGACAGTTGCCCAATGGCAGAAATTCCAAGCATGGAATCAGTGCAGAAAAATGTATGAAGGTGCAGTATCATGACCTATTTTTAACTATGGATGATTTTGTTGCCATCTAAAGTATTAGATCTGATTGCACTAACTTGGGCCATTCCTGGCAAGCCTCATTTGGAGCAACCTTTCTATCTACTGTGCAAGAAAAAAAATGTTTCTTTCTAAATTGCATTATAGTTTCCCTATTCTAAACTCCCTTAAGTTTCCACTAATAGTTTGGTAATCCAGTTCAAACTTGTATGATTTCTTTATATTCATGCTGATATACACTTTTGTGATGTGTCCCACATGGACTAAGTAAGCTATCTTCCTTTTCCCCCCTCCTTAATTGTGTGTTTTGTAAAGACTTTTGTTCTTGTAACTGTGTCAATTGTGGAGACCTCCTCACAATCTAAAAGAAATACATAAAGATTGAAAGAGTCAAATCAAGCAAACATTGGCTAGAAATCTAACTTTCCTGCCCTGGTTTATTATTGGCCCATTACCCATAGATAGAAAATTCAAAACAAAGGGAACTTGGAACCCAGAGCTGCAAGTTTTCCCTGAAAATCAGCAGAATCTGAAAATTGTCAAATTGCCATGTTTAATGTGACAAAATAAGGAACTTTATTAAAACCCATGACTAGGGAATAGGCAGGTTAATTATACTGAAGTTTAACTAAATTTAAATGGAAACGAACTGAAGTCAAGTTTAGATTCTAACTTACCATTCAAAAGCTAAGTGTGATCTTCGCCAAGGAAAAGTTATGCATTCCTGGCATTATATAATGAATCCAGGTCATGTGTTTTCTGTACCACACATCACGGGTGGGCTTCAAAAATTTCAGCAATGGGTTCTCTGCCCAGTTGTTGGGTGGGCATGGCCATGATGGGCATGGCCTTGTTGGCCTCCTGCACCATGGGGGGAGGGGGGTTTGCCTTCCCCAGGCTCCGGAGGCTTTCGAGTCTCTGGGAGGGTAAAAACTGCCTCCCCCAGCCTCCGGAGGCCGGAAACATTTCTGGCCTTCCGGAACTTCTGGGAGGCCT
The DNA here is from genome assembly GCF_049901735.1 of Notechis scutatus. NCBI lineage: Eukaryota > Metazoa > Chordata > Lepidosauria > Squamata > Elapidae > Notechis > Notechis scutatus. Next base: position 52,353,054 of record NC_142013.1, on the reverse strand, counting down.
GTTTTTCGCCCTCCCAAAGCTTCCAGGTGAGCTCTGCACTTACCTCACATCCAAAACGGGTTGCGTGGAGACTCCTGGGAGGGGCGGAACTGGGTGGCAGTGGCGGGGTGGGGTGGGTGGGGCCAGCCAAGGGTGGGATTTAGCGGTTCTCTGAACCAGCCATAACACTATCTATGGGTTCTCCAGAACCTGGGCAAACCTGTAGCAGCCCACCCCTGCCACACATTGTCAAAACAAAGATGGATTGAGAAGTTGAGGGTGTTCTTTACTGTAGCCCAGGGTCCCCAACCGCCGGTCCGCGGACCCGTGCCGAACCAGCGGAACAAGCCTTACCGGGCCGCTGGTTGCTGGGCGCGCCATCTTTTTGGTAAAAAAGCAATTTTCGTCAAAAAGATGGCGGCGCCAGCGCCCGGGTGAGCTTTCGGGTAGAAAGCCATTTCTGCCGAAAAAGCTCACCAGCGCAGCGCCATTTTTGAGCGAAAAATGCTCGATGACATCACCGGAAGTGATTTTAAATCAAAAGATGGCGGCGCCCAGCTGACACACCGGAACAGACGGCGCCAGCTGGCGCGGAACCGGGCGCGGCGTGAAAGGTTGGGGATCCCTGCTGTAGCCCACAATTCTTGTAACACAGTATTTCATTCTAGTGACTGCTTATACATCACAAAGAAGGGGGAGGGGGAAACCACTTTGAAAAGAAAGGATTGTAAGTAGACATCATTCTTCTCATGTAGATCAAGAATCCCCAACTTGTGGTGTGTGGCCCATTACCAGGCCATGGGCTAATCACCTTGGGCTGCATGAGGGGCCAGATGGTGTGCGCTGAAATCTGCTGCTACCCTCACTATTTTTAACTTATTTACTAAATTCTTTAAACCCTATAGCCAAATTCTCTGGGTGGTTTCAATAAAAGTAAAAACAAAAGCATGTTCAGTACAGTAAAATTCAAAATAAAAACACCCATAAACTATGCAGCTGAAAGCTGGTCAGTCAAAGACTAAAACTATAGAAATTAAAAGGGGATTAAAACATACTTAATATCCAGCTTAAAAGGCAGAGAAAATGAAAAGGCTTCCACCTGAAGTGAAAACGATGCTAGCATGGATGCCAGGCAAGCCTCTCTGAGGAAGAAGAAATTCCATTAATGGACTTCCACCAGAGAAAAATCTCTCCCTCTTGTAGAGGCCTATCTTACCTCCTTTGGCGATGAGATCTGGAGGAGAACTTCAATGGAAAATTTTAAAGACTGCGTAGATACATATGGGAAATGGTGCTCCTGATCCTAAATTGTTTAACAAGTTGAAGATCAAAAACAACACTTTGAACCTGATCCAGAAATGGACCTGCAGCCAGTATGGATAGCAAAGAACCATCATAATCAATTTATTGAGCAGTCCCAGGAAGCAATCTAGCCACCATATTTTGAATTAGAATATTTCTGAACTGTTTTCAAAGGTAGCCTGTTGTACAACACAATAATCCAATCTGAAGTTACCTGAGGTGTGAGTCACTATTGTGAGACTGTCTTTGTCCAGGTAAAGTTGCAATTGATAAATCATAAATGGCACTCCGTGCCACTGGGACAACCTGGATCTGTAATGATAGTGATGGACCTAGGAATATCCATCCCTTTCAAATTATGAACATGCTCCTTTAAAGGGCAGATGCTTCCAGGATAGGTATGACATCAGTTAGCTGAACCGATGCATCACTGACAAGCAATGTTTCGGGGTTGCCTGGACTGAATCCCAGTTTATTGGCCTTCATCCATGTCCATTATCCTGTCCAAGGACTGATTCAGAATGCTGAATCCCTCATGTGCTTTAGATGAAAAGGAGAAGTAGAACTAGGTGTCTTCTGCATATTGATGTCACCTTAGCCCACTTCCCTGGATGACCTCTGCCAGCCTGAAACTGGACTGAAATGGATCTAGATGAATCAGTCTCAATCAAAAGAGCCTGAAGTGGATGAGCCAGCATCCATTCAAGTACCTTGCTGAGACAAGGAGTATTGGCCACAGGCATGTAAGTTTTCTTTCTCTGAGATCAGATTTGAATTCTTTAGAAATGATTTAGAAATTTTGGTTTCTGAACACATCATTAAACAAAGACAACCTGTGTAGTTGGGTAGCTGTATGGTAAAAGGATAAGAAACCCCAACATTCCATCTTCAACCAGCCTGATGACCTTTGACATTCCATCTCCATCTCCATTCCATCTTAACAACGGACTTCCCCAGCATTGTTGCCACTCTTCAAGGGGCCATTTTGCCTAACAATTGAAATAACTTCAGATATACAAAGACCTGCCTAGTTTCCCCTAAGCGGCCAGCAAATCAGATCCCTAGGATTTCCTACCATGTAGTTCTCAAACATCTTTACTTTCTCATTTTTCAGAATTCCTCATTTGTGGAAAACAGGCACCCAATGACTGTTACAATGAACATGGTTCTTTCTCCTCTGTGTTGGGTTCTGAACTTCTGAATTTTCCACAACAGTTAATATTTTGTCTGCTTTTGTGCTTCACAAATGTAGCCTATTAAATCATTCTTCTATTTTGGATTTTTTTTTCTTTGATGCTCACTTTTAGGAGACTTTTATAAGAAATTAAGATGTACCAAGGAGTCATTCACTGCACTTAATTGAAAAAAAATAAACTTAGCTGGAAAAATTATTCTGAATTTAACACACCCTGTCCCCAAAGGAAAACTAGACAGAAGAAAAAGCAGCATTGCTTAGTAACAGCCGACCTTCAGGCAAATCTTTAGATACATTCTTGCTTTTCAGCAGGGGTGTTTGCAGATGTTTGCATCATTAACCCACGCCTTTCTTACCAACTGTTACTACTATTCTTATTAGAAAATGTTAAGATTCTGCCTCATTCTGCCTCATTCCCATCCCTTGCATACCAATCCAGAGGTAATGGTTTGGAGTATAATATTTTGGCTTCCTATCAGGATAAATCATGCTGTTTGTTCCAGTTTACTTTTTTTCAGATGCACTTCACTTTTCCCATCACATTGGACATTTTTTTCAAGTATTTTTTTCCTTAATTTGATGATAGACCTCTACAAACTGAACATAATTTCAGAATGACGATATCACACAGGAATCTTGAAAAATATGAAATTAACTTTGAATGACAATAATGTATTTAATCACGTAAAGTTTTTGACATGGTGCATGAGTTCAACAGAGCTAAAAGTGTTTTGCTGCTGAATTTCATTTCTATTCAATCTCCAATGCATCTTGCTGCAGTGTCCAACAATGATCAGCCAGCATTGATGGATTCCTGTTGCCCCAATATCATTTCTTTTGTGTGGCAATATCCTGGTGAAACCTTTCACCATGCTTGTCACTGATAGCCTCTAGTAAGAAATCCAAGTGTGAATGCAGAAAATGAATCTTCAATAACATGTTGCACTAAATGGTCTTGCATGCTGTAAGATGTTTGTCAACCGTGTGAATGTAGCTTGATGCTCTTTAGTTACCAAGAAAATTGTCAACAACATTCTTGAATGTAATTCTCTCTGGCCGCACAAACAGATCTTCACACTGCTCATCATTGATGATGTACTGTATCTGATCTATTGACCCACAAAAATGCCCTCCTTAATCTTGGCATCAAATAACAAAAACTTTTGTTTTTCATCAATCCAAGATTTATGTGAGCAGAAGCAAAAATGTCTTTGTCACATCATCAAATGGTTCATGTGCCATGTTTCTTCTGTCCCAGAACCAAATTATTTTGGGGTGGCCATTTTTAAAAAAATATGTGACTCTCTTGCATGTTTGTTCCATTCGTCTATGCAACAACAGTACTTGGTATATGCAAGTTGCATTCTATGCAGCAGAGGCACTACCTTTAGACCTCCATAGATATTCTAGTTATACTTGGTGTATTGGATGTGCTTTTACAGTAGTTCCATGTTTTTGTATATTTCTTTCATGCGTGCAGCATAGCCAACAGTTACTGAAAGGTGTATATTGCCATTGTGTAAAAATATGCAGAAGACTTCTATAGAACAGTACATGATAAATTATAGGTTGCTTTCATAATTAGCAGCCATAAACCTATTACACCGAAAAGTGTTCAGGAAGCAAAATCCTTATTGTCCAGTATTATTTATCCATGACACATGAATGCATAATTCAACTTTTGTTTCACTTTTTTTTCTTTTGATGACCCTTTAATCCCTTTATTCAGCGTGGAGTTGGGGCAACTGAATGGAGGTGAGCATTTATTGGCCGGATGCCCTTCCTGACGCCTTTAGTTTTTTTTTTTCTTCTGGTATTACTAAGAAATACAGGCAGTGAAATCCATTATGAGATCATCAATATCCCTGGGCATCATTAGAATTTTCTGTGCAGTTCAATTTTGCTAGGAAATCCATGATGCATCGCATTGTAAACCCACTATTAAAACACATTATTCATCGGAGTTCCCACGACGCTACATCAAGAAAACTATGTCTGCAGTATTTAAAAAATTTAAGAACTCTGCACCTTAATGACTACAAGACTATATTTTTAGGTGAAACTGATCTTTCTGAAAGTCTCATAACAGGAGACAAGTTTCCTTATGAAAATAATCTCAACTGGCCTATGTGGACAGTTGTACATGCTGGCAACAGCCAAGGATGGGTACCCTGGAGATACAGAGTATATCTAAGGGATGATTTACCCTTAGGGCAGCAGGACGACATGTTTCAGGAATTCTGTGACTTTCTCTCTATTACTTATGGGAAGTGTGCCATTGTGGTCAAAGAGAAAAAACGCTTAAGGGTGAAGACTGAAGCATCTAACCAGGAAGGGGACATAATCGATCCTCAGGCCATTTCTCACCCCTACTTGTTGAACATCAAACAATGCCCTGAAATTGCCAAGGCTGCAGGTCACGAACTTCTTTCAGTGCCTTTTGATTACAACTACTTGCATCCTATGGATGCTGTCTGGTCATCTTTGAAATGGTTTATTATCAATAACCGAAAAGACTTTTCTCTGACATCCTTGGAAAGGACCTATTCATACCAGTGCATCCTCTTCAGTGACCTGATTGGGAAAGGAATAGAGAAAACAAGCCCAACCAAATGGAAAGTGGCTGTTAACAAAGTGCGGAGATGGGAAAATTACTATTTGGATAAGTTTTCCTGACAGCTTCCAGACATTTGTCAAGTGATCTTTGGTTGAAAACTGGCTAATTCATATATTAAACGTGCATTTTCACTTTATAATTCTAGGTCAATGATAATAATAAAAAATAGTTTTAAAACAACTTTTAGTGTTATAGTATTAGATTCACATGCCATTTAAGTAGATTAATTTAATTTTGTCATTATGTGGACAAACAGCTATTTGTAAATATGTAGATACTTTGAGGATAGGAAAAAAGAAAAATAAGAACAGTTATTAAGAAATTAAGATTTCTTAAATTAAATTACATTAAGTTAAATAATTTAAAATAAATTAATTTAATTAAGTAACTTATTATTAAGAAATTAAGTTTTGTTAAATTAAATTACATTAAGTTAAATAAATATATTATTTTAAATAAATTAAAAATTAAGTTAACAATTAAGAAAAACAAAGATGTAATCCATATCCCAAATTCATGAAGATGTACACTTTAATTGGATCACCTTGATTCTCATAACAGTGTTAAAACAAAATTATAAGAGCAAAAAAAAATATGATGGGTTCCATTAGAGAGATTTCCTTCTCTTCTAGAATCTTTCCACATTTTCATGAATAACAAAGAAGTAGTCTAAGTCAGTCAAGGGACAGAGGTGGTCACCCCAATAAATAGGTGGGTGGGGGAGAAGTATGGTTAAATCTTTGTTTTTTACAAACACACTTTTCTAAAAACCTTTTCTCTCCCCAAATCTAGTTACAAATCAGAATTCCTGGCCCTTGGCTGCATTGTATTTTAAGCTGACTTATTCTGGTCAAATTTCATCCAATTACACCAAACCTCCAATACTTTTTGAGGTGACTAAGAGATTTATGGATTTTATATTTCAGGTTCCTAAAATGAGTACATTTTATTTTTGGTAGTACAATTCGGAAGAATAAAAATAAATGGAAGAGTCCAACCAATGCTAAATAAATTGGGGTACTTTTGTGCTTAAATTTGAAACCACTATTGTGATGCTGAAGTAATAATCAGCCACAATTATATTCTAGCAATTCATATATTGAAATAGCTTCCAAAGATGTTTTGTGGCTATACCCCTGAAAACACAAAATAAATATGAATACTGTGGTAGAGACTCAAATTCCAAATCGGATGCATTTGGCAGAACATTGGCCACATCCAGGGCATAATTCCATGGTTTTAAAAAATAAGGCGAAAAACAAATCTATGAGGTACATTATACAAGGAAAATGAATTACAATTAACACAAATTCTCTCTTGAGTTCTCTGTGCTATTGGTCACCCTCGCCTCCTTTTTGGTTCTCTTTTTTCTCATTTCAGACTTTCTATGTACCATTTCTCCCCTTGGAGTTATGCTTATACTAAGTTTGCCAGTATCACCCCAAAAGACTTTTCTCTCTTCTGGAAATTGACACATTGGGAAATGCTAGTTTAGCTGGATGAATGGTTAAATGGGAACAATATTCTTAAAAGACTCCCACATGTTTTACTGTATATCCGTTTATCCAAAAATTTTCTTAAAATAGTGATACTGGTACCCTTCAAATCCATCTTTAGATGGAGAGGATACAAGTGGTTCTTGACATTTCTGCTATACCAGCAATAATAAAAAGACCTTTTGAATTTAGTAGTAGTCATTTCCAAACATTTACAGCACTCCACTGTCAGCCTATGATATTTTTTTCTATTTAGGGTGACTTTCATCGTGGTTAGCCACAGCAAATCACCACATTTCCACAGGATGGCAGTACATGATATTAATGTGCCACAGACCTTTGTGTTCTAGTGCAAGCAGTGCCTCTCATTCTTGATTCATGTTTAAGTGGGGGGAATAATTGGCAACATAGGTTCCTCCAAATGTTGTCCAGTTGTTTTCTCAAAAGCCCTAGCTAGGATGGCTGATGAGAGTTGCTTTCAGCAACATCTGAAAGCTGGTCCATGGACTTCTTTCCCAACTTGTTAATTAAAACAAAATAAATTGGATAGCAGAGATCAGTTTTCTCAGCAGCAAATGGAAGAATATGTCTCCAAGCTACAAAAAGAGAAATGGAATCCTTTAAAAGTCACATTGAATGCAAATGGAAATTTAAAAAGAGCCAAAGTAAAATTCTTATCAGACTCTCAATATGAAAGATTGTGTCCCAATTGATGCACTTTGTCTGGAAACAGCAGAATTATAAAATGAATATTCAGCATCTCCCATTTTCATTCGTATAAAATGTACCTGCTGATATGACTTGTACTCTGTGCAAATTTAAAGTACTTTTATAACTAATCTGGCTCCAAGAATAACTCAAATCATCACATTACATTTAAGTGGCTTCTTCTTAGTTTAAACATGAAGATTAAAACTGAACCTAATGAGCCTTTATACAGTAACAGTAGGGTCATTATTTCACTTGTATAAAAGGGCCAAAGGAAGAAGTTTGTAAAAAAATCTGCTAAGGCAATATATCATCTCACATTGAGAGAACTATCTCTCTTGGTTATTAGAAAATGAGCTATGAATTAGGTAATTTAAAATTTATTAGGGCAATGCAAACAATCATACTCTTTTTAAACTATGTATTAATTTAGAGCCTATATTAAGGATTTTAAAGTTCTATATTCATGTTTAACTTCAAGACCAAGAAAAAGCAACACAAGAGCTTATGAAGTTTTTCTTCAATTTAGTAAAGTTGCAGCACAAGACTATAATATTTACTGAGAAACAAGTCCTATTATATTCAATGGAATTTTCTGCCATGCAAGAGTGCAAAGAACTACAGCCTTTAATTTTGTGATATATTGTGCCCAAAGTTACGAGTGAAGTCATTTGCAGGCCTGCTCATTTGGAAGTATAACTCAGTTCAATAGGAATCCCAGCATTGCAGATTTTAGACTTTAGCATTTATATATTTTCTGCTTCCATGTTTCTCACAAAATAAGGCCAGGCCTTATTTTTTTGAGCCCTGAAAAAACGGCTAGGATGTCTTTTTTGGGGGTAAATTAATTTCCCCCCGTGCACCAGCGCCGTCTCTAACAACAGCACCTGAGTCGCTCCTGCTTTTCCCCTGTCCCGTAACAACAGGGAAAAAAAAGATTTTGAGGTACCTGGGAGCGCCGCGCACTGAGCTTTGGTTTAATCCCGAGCGGCTGGGTGGGCGTGAGAAAAGCTGAGCGAGCATCTCTGCTGCTGCTACCCTTGGTGCTCCAGCCTTGGGCTCTGCAAGTTTGCAAAAGTCCTGGTCCGCAGCCCATTCCTGCATTCCAAGCACCCAGGCCAAGCTGCAGCTGTCCCTCTCTCGCCAGCGCCGTCTCCAACAACAGCGGCAGCAGCAGTGGGAACCGTGGAAGCATTTCAGCCGCTTCTCAGGAGGGGGGAGCTGCCTCCGTAACTTCCACGGTTCCCACCACTGCTGCCGTTGTTGTTGGAGACGGCGCTGGCGAGAGAGGGACAGCTGCAGCTTGGCCTGGGTGCTTGGAATGCAGGAATGGGCTGCGGACCAGGACTTTTGCAAACTTGCAGAGCCCCAGGTTGGAGCACCAAGGGTAGCAGCAGCAGAGACGCTCGCTCGGCTCTTCTCACGCCCACCCAGCCGCTCAGGATTAAACCAAAACGCAGCACGCGGCGCTCCCAGGTACCTCAAAATCTTTTTTTCCCTGTTGTTACGGGGACAGGGGAAAAGCGGGAGTGACTCAGATGCTGTTGTTGGAGATGGCGTTGGCGAGAGAGGCGCCAGCACCGGTGGAAACCATGGAAGCTACGGAGGCCTGAGAAGCGGCTGAAATGCTGCCGGACATCCATGCCGCCGCCGCCCGCCTGCTGACCCGGGTAAGGGAGGGGTAAGGGAGCCCTCCGTGCTCCACCATGATTGGCTGTTAGGAGCGGCTGATGGTGAGGCGTAGCTGCCCCCGGGGCACTCCTAATGGCAAGTTCCCCCCCGCCTCCCCCCCATTTCACATGTTTTAAACTAGGCCTAAATTTGGGGGGAGGGGCTTAATTTCATTTTATGCCTAGAAAACATGCTGGGTCTTCCTATGGGGGGAGCGTATTGTTGGAGAAACACGGTACATATAGTTTGTATCTTCAAGACAGGGTGAAGAGTAATGACTTGATCAAATGTGACATTTTAAGACTGTACCTCTGTAGTTGCCCCTAAGTAACTTTTCAAAGCAGATACTGGGGAATGAAGTGTTAGGGACTGCAGCCATAGAGCATACCTGTTCTGCTAAGCATTATCTATTTTATTGGGAGAGACAGACAGCAGTAGATGTAATACCTGGTTCCTTTTCCTTTCCAGTTCAAAGTGTAGTTTTAAAACCAATAGAACAGTCAGGACCAATCTAATTTAATTATTTTCAGTAGGATGTATTCATGAGCAATACTGACACTACTAGGCTGCAAAGAAGGTTAGTTTTCCTCTTGCATAGGAGAAAAATCAATTAATTATCTCACTGGAAGGTCCTTGAACAAAAGGAACACAACATGCAGGATTCCAAATGATACCAGTTTTGCAAAGGAAGATTTACTGAATAAATAACTGACAATATCCTGCTACTATCTGTAACAAAACAACAAAATTAAAATACATTATTCAAATCAATCTTGATCTTAGGGAATTCATTTCTCCAGCATAGTTCTCCATTTCAGTGAAATCTTCAATGCTTCTCAGAAAGGCATCCAAGTCGGCTGCAACATGTCAGAAAATCTGCACACAAAATAGAACGGTTCTATTTGCAGCAGCTAGTAAGTCTACATCTTCTCATGCAAAAAGCAACATGCGAGTTGGGAAATAAAGTTCTGCTTTGATATCATGGGCTCCTAAGTGATACTGCAATCCCTTACAACTCCTAATGCTACTGTACCTAAGGTCCAGCTGTCTGCTTGGCTTCAATTTCACAGCTCAAATCTCAGCCTATCCTATTCTCTGCAGACAAAAAATTAGGATTGGGAAGGAAAACGGGGACTTGAGGTTTTGCTCTTCTTTTTCTTGCTACTTCCTCCCAGCTTACTATGTACACAACTTGACATCTTTATTTTGTTTGCAGAAGACAGTGCCAAAGTTTTATAATACAAGCTAAAGGGCACTGTCACCCTACCTGGTAGGTGACATTTCAATACGCAATCTTTATCCATTTGAAAGCACACAGTGCTGGAACTAATCTGAAAGCTGCATGCAAAATGGGGTGGAATGTGAATTGCACAATCCAATCTCCTTTTTGATCTTTTTTTCCCCCTTTTCTTTCCTTCCTTTCTTGTTAGAAAATAAAATCAAGAAAGAAACGGACCATTTTTATCAAAAGTCTAAACTGATTGTTGATAGAGGGATTTCAAAATTAGGATAAGTCTCCCTAGGAAGCAATAGCAATAGCACTTAAGACTTATATACCACTTCAGAGTTCTTTACATCCTTCTCTAAGTGGTTTACACCAGGGGTCTCCAACCTTGGCAACTTTAAGACTTGTGGACTTCAACTCCCAGAATTCCTCAGCCAGCTTTGCTGGCTGAGGAATTCTGGGAGTTGAAGTCCACAAGTCTTAAAGTTGCCAAGGTTGGAGACCCCTGGTTTACACAGTCGGCATATAGCCCCCAACAATCTGGCTCCTCATTTTACCCACCTCAGAAGGATGGAAGGCTGAGTCAACCTTGAGCCAGTAAGACTTGAACTGCCAAATTTTTGGCAGCTGGCAGTCAGCAAAATTAGCCTGCAGTACTGTATTCTAATCACTGCACCACCACAGCTCCATTACACCACTATGGCCGAAGGAAGTAAAGAGAAAACCTTATATACGGGTAGCAAATGCTCAGCCCTAGATTAAAGTCTTACTTTTAAAAGCCTTACTCCAGATACCACTCTAATCTAATCTATGAAGTGTAGTCTTATCTTCATTGGCTCCCATGATATGGAATCTACTGTCCAAGAGGTTCAATTAGTTCCCGTTCTCCTTTCTCTCAGAAGATGACACAAAATTCTGCCTGCTACTACTCAATTTTTATTCAAATATTTTTCTTAAATTCAATTTTCAAAATGTAAATTATATTTGGGTTTCAAGATTTGTTTCTTATTGTTTCTTCAGATTTTGTGATGCGATGTTTTAGCACAATATTATTTTATTTTGGAATGCTTAAAATAAAATAGTTCGAGAAACCTAATCATTTGAAAAGTTATCAGAAGGCAACATTCAAGCCAGTTTACGAATGCATATGCCATTTGAGGTTCAAAGCACCATATAATATTTTATAATTTCATTGTTTTCCCAGGAAACCAAAATTGTTTCGTGTTCTGAAATTCACCTTTGTAAATCTCCCATTCACACAAGTTCTGAATGCAGCAATTATCATGTATCAAATAATAAAATAGGCTAATCAAAAGGACAATCATAAAAGAAGACTTACTAAGCTCTCAGATCATAAATTACTGTTCTCAGTTGTCAAACAGAGTGTTAATCACATTTTTGCATGTTAATCACATTTTGCACATATTTAGTAAACTGTTGGTCAGTGTTCTGTTCTCATAGGCTGAGGTCTATATATGTCTGAATATGAGTGTGTTTGTGTATTAAGTGCATGTGGATGTGGAACAAATACTCCACATATAATCAAAGCAATTATTTCCAGTTCTTTAGAATGTCCTGAAATTGCAACGCTGATTCTTTCATCATTTTAAAAAAAGAGTTGGAGCTGTTTCAGCCTTCATTACAAGGTTGCCCCAGAGGCCCAGTAAAACAAGCAGTGCAGCTTATTCAACTAAAATGCCTGGATCAGGATGTGCCTAATTCAAATATATTCTTCTGCTGCTCCAGTTCCAACATGTTTTATGTATTAAGTTAAATATCTGAGTTGACATTTTTCCCATAGTGAACCTCCAGATGATGATCTTGGCATAAGCCTTCTACTACAATTGAACAGAAAGACTGGAAGATCATGACCTGAAGGAGAAGACATATGTTGTTGTTTTTCTTTCTTGGAAAGAGTTTTGTCTTTAATCAGGCAAAGTCAAAGAATGAAAGGTGGCAATGGGAAGATAGCTGACAGGATCTTTTTCTCATGTTAATATTCCCAAACCAACGTATTTCTGTATAGGAAAAGAATAACTCATCTCACAGTACATATTATTTATGGGGTAATAATCGTATTTAAAGGGGTGGGAGAATAGGAATTTGAAAGTGCTCCTTCTACTATGACAGTTGAAGTTTTCAAATACCTACTAGACATATAAAATCTAAACTGAGGTTCCAAAGAGTTCCAGTAAACTGTTTCACCAAGCATGAAATTATTCAGAGGAATGTGAGTTACGAAAAACACTCCCACACCCTGAAAGGCTAAATTCAACAATGAACCACTGATTGTTTAATTATAGTTTACTGTATATGCCATAACAGCCTGTTCCAACTCATACTACACTGTAAACACCAACCCATTTCTAGTTTCACTTTTATTAGATTGTATGCTTTTAGTCCCAATAATGCATTGGGAAGCTGTTCACCACTTAATTGACAGATTAAAGTACCTTCAGTCCTGGAACAAATCAAGAATCAATGTGTATGCATTTGTGTATTGAGGCCATGTGGCTGTGTATATGGAGATCAGCAACACAAATCATCCAGGTTTTCAGAGCTTGCAAAGGAATTGTTTATATGCACAAGTGTAGAAATTCTTCATGTAAGAAAGCGGGGGAGAGGAGGTCTTCTGACCAACCTGAAAGTAGAATGGGTCATGTCACTTCACAACTCCCTTCATGTATTGTTTCTATCAACGGAGTGTTCCTTTTAACTTATTATAAAACATCATTGATTCCAGTGAAAATATACCTTTCAGTTTAGATCTTTCAGTTTTGATCTTCAGTGTTCTTTTTTGTCCATTTCTCTTTTCTGCTTTTCTGCTTGTTCCTTTTTCAGCTTTTCTTCAAGTCTTTTTCTTTGATATACTTTTACCCCAGCAAATGCTAAGCAAAGAATTAAAGTTTTAGCAGCTAAAATGTACATTAGAAGTGGAAAATTTTCCAGTGCCTAAAACAGAAAAAAAAATTACTGAGTTATTTTAATGTAATAATATAAACCGAATAGTTAGAAAATGAATATTTGAATTTGTAAAACTCAAACTACTTCCTTGAAATAGCTATGATTCAGCTATGATTCAAATGAACATTTGAATTTGTAAAACTCAAACTACTTCCTTGAAATAGCTATGATTCAGAAGACCTTCGTAGTCATGGAATACTTACAATTTTATCACATTAAAATGCCTTATGAGAATGATCTCAGTTAAAATACTGTACAGGTCCTTTATAATTAATTATCTAAAAATTCTTTGCTTCATGAGGGTTAATTTGTGATGGTACGGACAACATTCTTTTAACATCCCAAATAGGCTCACTAAAAAGCTAAGCATAGAGAACCTCCAATAAAGGTTTTGCTGGCTTTAACATCCTCCATTAAAAGAAGAACAGAATGGTTATGTAGTTCTTTATTCAAAAGGCTACAATTTTAAAAAGCGTGAAAGCAAAACACATGCATCAAATCCAAATCATGTAAACAGAATCTGTTCTGTATAGAACAAAGATAAGTGACCACACGGATAAAGTACAACACACACACACACACACACACACACACACACACACACACACACACACAGTGTGTAGTCATTGATTGAGATATGTTCTTGCACAGCCAGTCAAGAAACAAGATAAAAAGGCCATAGGAAGAACCTGTTACAATCTTTTTACAAAATCACAAATCATACAGTACGTGTATTTATTTACTTAGCATATGGCAAACACATGGACTTATTGTGATTCAAATGTTAATGTCCAGTCCACCCAGCCATTCAAGGACAGGGAGGTCTATGTTGAAAAAAATCAGACATTGGGTGGGTGTAAGCTCTTGATGGACATTTGGACTCAATGTGATAGATATTTGTTGAGGAGTACCACAGTCACACTGAGGGGTACAGACAAGACCCCACTTAAACAATGAGTCCTGGCAGATACCATGTTGGGTACAGATCCTGTTCAGAGTTGACCAATGCTGGCAAGGAAGGTCAAAACCTGGCACCTTTTTGTAGGGTTGGGGTTAGGGTTACAGTATAGATTGTAGTCTTCTAGAATGTTATACTCTGTCAAAATAGGTATCCATGTATACTAAATATACAGGATAGTTTCTTCCAGACTCCGTGACTAAGAAATCAGGAGAGTAAAATTTAAGATACAAATTAAAAATTCTCTCACCTTCCAATTCAGGAGCACCATCTTAATTCTGTATCACTGTAATTTTTCAGCTTCAGATGTTACAAGAATGCAGGGCAAATATGTAAGATACTTTTTTTGTGAAAAGACACCTGGGGAAGGAAGAGAAGTGATATATTCAAAGAACCCATTTGAACCACAGATAAATGGGCAAAATCATCTGCCAAAATAGCTCACTGATTTGTTTCAACAGATATGCATTAACAAGATGTCAATATTAGTGACGCGGGCTTAATATTTAGTTATTTATTAAATTTATATAATCAGCCATCTTACCAAAAATTACTCTGGGTGGTACACAACAATTAGATAAAACAGCAAATGTAAAAATAACAGATAAAGATGTGAAAAACGTATTAGTAAAAATATAAAAACCAAAAAGATTGCCGCCCTGACCTAACCATACAGCAACGTGCCCGCTCCCGTGTACTCCGTGATCGAACTCAAAAACCGTCTAGACAATGGAGAGAAGGACCTGTACATTGACTACCATGCTGACTGTATCAAAAGTAAGCTACGCAACCCAATACTCAGCTTTTACCCTCAACCACAACCCTACCTCAACCGATCCACCATCACACAAGACTAGGCACGCACGCCCCAACTACCTCAATTCCAACTACTGCCGGCCTCAAATGCAAACTACTCAATGCAAGAAGCCTCGTGAACAAAATACCTGAATTTCTCATCCTCCTAAATATGGCTAACTTCGACATTATATTTGTCTGTGAAACATGGCTCAATGCATCTCTCCCTGACTCCATTACCACAGTAAGAGACTATCATGTTTACCGATCAGATCGTGAAAATCGCCGAGGAGGTGGTGTTGCTATATTCTATAAAAAATCCTTACATCTAAAAAATATCCAAGTTACCCAGGAGCTTGCCCTTCCTGAAACCATCATCTGTGAACTATCCTTAAATATCACAATTCGATTCTTACTATGTTACAGAGCACCTGATTATGACATCGAACATGTAAACAAGCTAAATACATTACTAACATGGGCTGCATCCTGCCCATACCCTTTTATCCTTCTTGGTGATTTCAATCTACCTCATATTGACTGGACCCTAAATGACTGTACAACTGAAATCATACACACAACCTTCTATAATGCTATTACAAATCTGGGACTGGAACAACTAGTA
Organism: Notechis scutatus; assembly: GCF_049901735.1. Classification (NCBI taxonomy): domain Eukaryota; kingdom Metazoa; phylum Chordata; class Lepidosauria; order Squamata; family Elapidae; genus Notechis; species Notechis scutatus. The sequence continues at coordinate 52,337,519 of NC_142013.1, read as the reverse complement.
ACCAACAACACTAGACTAAACAACTGCCTTGATCTCATCTTCTGCAATAGTTTGAATTTAATTTACGGAATACAAACTAAAGAACCCTTTTCCAGTAGTGACCACAATATGATTGACTTTTGTCTCAACATACGTCCACACAAAAATCACCACAATGATGTAATCCCCAATTGTAACTTCAAAAAGGCAACTATGATCTTATAGACAACGATCTTCTCATCCCTTGATTGGCAATCTCTATTCACTGGATGCAATACTGTTGAAGACCATTACAACATATTTTTACTTGAAGTCAAAAGAGTCATCAAACTATATGTTCCAACAACAACTCCCAAAACAAAACAAAAAGCAGATTACCCATATCAATAAGGAAACTTCAATCCAAAAAGAGATCACTCTGGCGGAAAAACAAATCTGGTCACGCTGCCAAGTTCAAAAACCGATACAAAAATTTATGCCACCAGATAAAGACCTAATGCACCAATTATCACATTAAACAAGAGGAAAACCTTCTAAGCACCAATTCCACCCGTGCTTTTTACAATTTTGTAAACAACAAACTAAAAGACTCAAGGTCCATCCCTCCCTTGATAGGACCTGATGGTAAAGACTGCAACGATTTACACCATTAAATCCAACATCTTTAACACATTCTTCGCTCAGTATTTGTAAACAGCAATGGATCATGCCCAGTATTTCCTAGCCTACCACAGATAACAACAATGATCTAATACATATCGATTTCACAGAAGACAATGTTGAAAAATCACTACGCAATCTAAAACCATCTCTATCTATTAGACCGGATGGAATATGTGCCTACTTCTTAAGAAAGCTATCCACTGCCATAGCCAAACCTCTAAGCATAATCTTTGAAAAATCTTTCAGAACCAGCTCCTTGCCTAACCTATGGTCACAAGCCACAGTCATCCCCATCTTCAAAAAGGGAGACCCAAGCCTAGTTGAAAATTACAGGCCAATCTCCTTATGCTGCGCCACCTGTAAAGTCATGGAATCAATTATTAACCAATCCATTATCCTCCACTTAGAGACAAACAACCTACTCTCCAATAAACAATTTGGTTTCAGAAAAAAACTATCCTGTAATCTGCAACTCTTACACTGCAAAAACATATGGACGACACAACTCGACCAGGGCAAAGCAATAGACGCAATCTACATAGACTTCTGTAAAGCCTTTGATTCAGTGGTACACGACAAACTACTCCTAAAAATAAAATCCTATGGTATCTCTGGACAACTGAATAACTGGATAGAAGCATTCCTGTCAAACAGACAACAAATGGTCAAAATCGGGAGCGCCCTATCAAATCCAGTACCTGTCAATAGTGGTGTCCCCAGGGCAGTGTTCTAGGACCAACTCTCTTCATACTCTACATAAATGACCTCTGCGATCATATTAAGAGCAATTGCGCTTCTTTTCGCTGATGATGTAAAGCTGTTCAATACCACAGACAATACTGCTACCCTTCAAAAAGATCTCGACTATGTATCTGAATGGTCAAACAAATGGCAACTTCAAATCTCAACAAATAAATGCTCTGTCTTACATATTGGCAAAAAAATCAGAAAATAAAATACAAGCTGAATAGTCAAGAACTTGTTGATGACCCAAGCTCTGTAAAGGACCTTGGAATACTCACCTCTAATGATCTAAGTGCTAGAGCCCACTGCAACTACATAGCCAAAAAGGCATTAAGAGTTGTTAACCTAATCCTACGTAGCTTTTCTCTGGTAATATCACACTACTAACCAGAGGATACAAAACATTTGCTAGACCAATACCGAATACAGTTCATCAGTCTGGAACCCTCATTACGTATCTGATATTAGTACAATTGAGAAAGTCCAGAAATATTTCACAAGGAGAGTTCTCCACTCTTCTACTCGTTGTAGAATACCTTATGCCACCAGACTTGAAATTCTAGAACTAGAAAACCTTGAATTACGCCTGCCTTCGGTCTGACTTAAGCATGGTATATAAAATCATACATTGCAATGTCCTACCTGTCAATGAATACTTCAGCTTCAACCATAACAACACAAGAGCACACAATAGATACAAACTCAAAGTAAACCGCACCAAACTTGATTGCAGGAAATACGACTTCAGCAACAGAGTGGTCAACGCCTGGAATACTCTACCCGACTCTGTAGTCTCTTCCCAAACCCCCAAAACTTTAACCTTAGACTGTCTACTATTGACCTCACCCCCTTCCTAAGAGGTCTGTAGGGGGCGTGCATAAGCGCACCAACGTGCCTACCGTCCCTGTCCTATTGTTTCTCTTATTCTTTATTTTTCTTATATGTACCCATTTCATGTATTCACAACTATGTATACGCTTATACTTATTATCTTGTAAATAATTGGCAAATCAAATAAATAAAATAAATAATAAATAAGGTGAAGGAAGGATAAAAATGCCCCCTTCAACAATAGAGCCCTCAAAGCAAGTCTCTATTACCCTGGGAGCCCCAGGTCTGATATGATAACCAGGTCTTAAGGGCTTATGCAGTTTCAAAAGGATGGAGTTGATCTCATTTCAGGGGCAGGAGAGGATGTTCCTATACATAAGAATTCCCAGCACACTTCTCCTCAGATACAGAACATTCAAGAAAGCAAAATGTGTTTCCACTGAGTGACAAGATCAGTGACCGGGTACAATACAAACAGCCAAGACTTGACGATTGGTGACAGGGATCAGATTCATCGGCAAATGGCTATTCAACAGCTATTCAGTTTAAGGGGGGGACGGGGACAAAAAGAGAAAACCTCACTGGCAACAATGAATCCCTTTGTTAAAATACCAGTCAAGTGATAATAGCACAGCTATATGCTCCAATCCATTTAAAGTTAATTGCATATAAACCCTACTGAAAACCATGCTGTGTAGGATGTCAATTACAACTAACTTGTTTTTAGAGGAGAGAATCACAACTAACTTCTGCTCAGTTTCTACAACCCAGGGTCTCCATGCAAATTCCAATAATGCTTCTTATACCTTGTATGCGCACTACTAGCAGGGACCATTAATTTTAATGCTGGGAATGAATGCATTTTTAAACAATATTGTGATTGAATATATCATCAAATAAAGCAGACATAAGTTGTTTAAAAGAAAGGCTACTCTAGTTTATTGGGAATAAGTTATTAGACTTGAACAAATGCCAAACAAGTTTGCCCTTTGCATTAGGGAACAGTTTTAACTTGTTAAGACCTTGATCAGCCTGAATGATGCATCTCCCATTATAGATTTCTCTTTGGCAAAATATTGAAACTCAGGCCTCTTTAAGGCATGGGCACCAACAAGAAGCTTCCTGCCATCATCAAAATGATGAAATGGGATAGTGCTTGCATTATGACGGCCCAAAACTCCTTCTGTCATCCCCTCTGGACACCACAGTTAGATGGTTGGTAAAATGGTAGAGAGTCCCAGGGCATTTACTGCTTATTTCTCTCTAAAAACATACATCTATCTATCTGCTTCTAGATGAATTGAACCATCAGATTCTAATGGCCATAAGGCAGTTGCAAAAATTTAAGAAGCTACACTTCAGTTACAACCACTAACTTGGCCAAAGGATAAACTATTCAATATCCTCCAAATTTGGTATATTACTTGCCAAGCTGCCTACAAACTGTTTGGAAGTCAACAACTAAGCTTCAGCTTACCCTCCCAATTCTTAACCAATAGCAATCTACACTGTGTGCACAATTATTAGGCAAGCTATATTTTATAAGGAGGAATAATTTGATTACTGACCAATCCAAAATGTTAATAAACTTCAAACCTGAATAACAAAGTTAAAGTGAGGTTATGGCTTTCTTAGGAGAATATCTATAGGTGTACAATTATTGGGAAACTATAAGGTTGACTCAGCCTTCCATCCTTCTGAGGTGGATAATATGAGGACCCAGATTGTTGGGGGTAATATGCTGAATCTATGAACCGCTTAGAGTGGACTATAAAGCATTTTGAAGCAGTATATAAGTCTAAGTGCTATTGCTATATAGTTTTTATGAAGAACGAATTTTTGGGGTAATACTTGACAAATAGATGAGTTATTCTTATACAGTAGCAAACATTAAAGACTCTAGCAATAATTGCTTTTCATTATTAAAAACCCTATAACCTTCTTCTTTATGCTGGAAAAATATATTGTTACAGCCTTGAAGTATGATTAATTCATAAAGACTTCAAAATTATCTTCTTGAGACCCTTAGAACCATGTAGACATAAGAGTTCCATATTTATCTTTTCCCCAAAAAGGTCAGGTTGATATGTGATCATGGTTTGTTTTCCTATAGCTGCAAAGTTTCTCCTAATAAAATAACAAAATCTAATGCTATGCCAGGAGTTTATATTGTTTATTTATTTGGAAGATTTATATTTCTGCCCACTTCACAAATAAGACTCTGAGAGACTTATATATATATATATCTAAAAAAAAACAAAAAACAAAGTAAACCAATAGCAAAATACATGAAACACTACAATATAGCCAAACAACAACATAGTCCAATGCAAGGTCATTTCAGAATGTGTTCAACCAATGTTCTGGCCCAAAGCCACAAGGGGGAGGCAAGAACCAGGTTTCCAAGATCTTATAAAAAACTAACTGGGTCAGGGGCATCCAAATTAATCCACAAAGTCCTGTTAATGTAATAACCTAGATAAATAAAATAGCATTATGAATAATTGGTATTTATCTATAACCTAAAGCTATACAATGCTTCACAATTGATTTTCAAAAGATGTTTCATAGTATATGGGTATGCAAACATAGCATCGATCTACAACTATTTAAAGCACCCATATGTGCTTTCTGGCATCACATAGGAGATACAGAGAGCAGCTGTAAGGAAAATAGGCTGTTGTTTTAAACAGCTGCAGTTACTATGTCCTTAAAAAAATATTTATATTTAAGGCTTTTAGCAAAGACATAAAATAAAATGAAAACACCAGGCTGGAAGAAAGAAAGTACTGAAAATATATTGGAAAATATATGTGCATATTAATTTAGTTTTAAATAAATAAAATTAAATTTAGTTTTTCTTATGGCTCCATCAGAGAATGACTTTGGCATGGCTGAGTGCAGCCTACATTTAAAAACTTGTTCAGCTGTGTTATATACTATGGATAAGACAAATAATCAAACGTTAGAACTTTCCAAAATGTGAAGTCCTTGATCAAAATTAGCCCATTATTGGAGCTTGGAATATAAGCCAACAGGATAGTAAATCTTTCATGAGATTCTAATAGGGGGGGAAAAAGGCACAATGTAGATTGGATTATATTACCATTATGTGAAATCTGAGCTCTGAACAATTGTACCTAATTAGTATACTGATACTCCATGTCAAATTGTATGGAAATCAAGTAGAAAATTGAAAGCTTCTTTTTTGAGTCCTGTACTGTTCAACTTATTCTACGAGACTTAGATGGTTAGAAAATATAAAAATTTCAGATCATGCGAACACCTTTGAGGCCAGTACCAAGATTCAATGGGATCTTGATAAACTGGGGCAATGGGCATAAGCTAGCAACTTGGACATGCTGCTACTACAGTGAATTTCTACCCTGTGCCCCAGGAGCTGGACTTCCAAACCCTTCAATTCTATGGTTCTATGAAGTAACACTGTTATTTGTAACACAAGTTGTAGGTATCTTTAGAGGAGTTCAGGCCAGGAGTGATATACATACATCTATACACATACAAGCGAAATACCACTCATGCATCCTCACAAAATCTCCAAAACTGTAAAGCCTACAAACTTGAAATTTGGCACATATGTTCCTCTTGGCTTCTAGGTGCTCACTAAGAAAGGATTTTTCGAAATGACCATCAGAGCATTAGTATTCGTATATTATTATTAACACGCTCTGATGCTAAGGAGTTCTACTCTCCCTCCCCGCCTGAAAAGAAATCTGTTCCAAATGCAAAACACAAGCAGAGGAGTTTCAGTTTTAGTTTCACAGCAGCAACCAGATTTAGTACAGAACAGTTGAGCTAAGCCATGCCTAGGCTCCTTGCTAGCTCCTTGCTCACACAGCAAATGCTGCTTCAGTTTCCAAACATCCCTCAATTCTCTCACACACTGACAGGACGATAGTCAGATGAATACTGATGGATGCTGGTAGGCAGAGGCACAATTCCCCACCCCACCCCTTATTTTCCTCCCCAAAAACTAAGCCCAAGCACATAGTTTCCTAGCCAAGCACGGTACAGAGCTAGTGTTTAATATTCATGTTTGATTGTGTAGCCTGTTAGCTAGTTTAGCCCTGTTGCCTTTTAATTCTTTTTTTTTTTAAAGAATTGATTTAACTCTCACCCAACACTACAAGCAAATTTCCATATAAGGATATAACATACTAAACTGCTCTAATCATTTAATTTAGCTATAGTACACATATTTGCCCTCATTGTTTGATATTTTCCATCCTGTTTCAATCTGCCCTAACAAACTTTCTTGGGTTTGCAAGATACCCTGAATTAGTTATATGTGCTGAATTTTTTAGATCAGCTACTTTATGATTCTGGGTGACTTTCAAAGTAGATATTGTGTATGTTCACACTAAAATAAACCCCAATGTGATTAACTAATTTGTTACTGGGCACAGAACTGCAACTTTAGACTGCGAGAATGTAAATATTTTAATTAGTAACACAAAATGCAAAGTTTCGTTGTAAAATTGACATTTTGTAAGAATTCCATAAACATACAGAGTTGAAGTCCTAAGAACACTTTCAGTACAATTTTCTATATTTAGAAGTCTATTTTGATTCCTTTACTCCTCCCAAAACTTTAACCACCTCCTACATGAGATAAGCGCTATTTATTTCCGGAGAAAACTACATGGCCTGGCCTGGCCTGGCTTGCAACATACACCAACATACAATATTTACATCGATGATTCGGAAAACGGTTAAACCTTATGCAAGTAGGAAACAAAGAAAACTTCCCTTATGTCTACCTAGTCTATATTGTGTAACTGAATTCCACGCATGCTGGTCCAAAATACGTGCCTTTCTGTCCAACAAACTTAACTCCAAATGTAGATTTACTGCTATGAGATTCTGAATTGTAGATCAAATAATTTACAAATCACTGCTCTTACTGCAATGTAAAGGTTAAAATATGAAACATAAGGTCCACAGCACCGTCGCTTTTCATGATATGCTTTCTGTTTAAATTAGACTTGCTGGTAAATAAGCCTAAAACGCGGCGTAATTTGTTATGCAAAAGCTACAGTACCTTTAATAGCGAGGAGCCATTAATCACAGGGAAACTACTAGAGCCTACGATTCCCAGAATCCTTGCTGCTAGAGTCCAATACGTCAGCAAAGGGGGGGGGGGGAAACGTAGATGTTAACCCTTTCGGCACTAGTCCTGCGAGGGGAATTGAGATTTACTATTCGAATTGTGTTAACGAAAGGCTTCCCCTTTTACTATCATCGGTATTGAAGGCCTTCAATAGGCTCTAGCAGTTTCCCTGTGATTAATGGCTCCTCGCTATTAAAGTACTGTAGCTCTCTTAATAAAATAACAGATCAGAATAACAGAGTTGGAAGGGACCTTGTAGGTCACTAACCCTCTGCTTAAGCAGGAGATCCTATAGTACCATTTCTGATAAGTGGCTGTCCAGTCACTTCTTGAAAGCCTCCAGTGATGAAGAAAATTTCTCCTTATTTCTAGGTTGAATCTTCCCTTGATCAGTTTCCATCCACTGGTCCTTGTCTGGCCTTTGGTTGCTTTTGGAAAATAGGTTGTCTCTCTCCTCTCTGTGACAGCCCCTCAAATACTGGAACACAGTCACCCCTGTTCCTTCTCTTCACTAGACTAGTCATGCCTAGTTTCTTTTTCAAATTCCCATTTCCACCCGCCAGTCCTCGTGTTTGCGAAGCCGGCATCAGTTGCGGCCAGGTTGGGCCAGTGTCTCTGGGAGGAGAGCAGGTTGCACATCTCCACAAGCGACCAGGGCATGCCCAGCACCAACAAGGGCCAGAAGAGTGAGGCACCAGAGAATCAGCCCTGGCTGTTTCTCCATCACCTGCCATCGCATTTACCTTCTCATGCCAGGCAAGGGAGGGGAGAGTGAGGGGCAGGGCCAGCCAGTGTTGGGACAGGGAACCACAGCAGAGAGCCAAAGAGCCACTTGCAGCTCTGGAGCTGCAGGTTGCCAACACCCAAACTAGACAGTCCTCTTGTGGCCTGCCAGTGGCCAGCAGAGGTGGCAGTAGATTTGGACAGTGAGGAGGTTGGGGAGGAACATGGGCCAGTCCTGGAGTCTGGAGAAGGCTCTGAAGAGTGCTGTGCGTCAGAGGCAGAGATGGGGCCAGGGCCATCTGACAGTTACCAGTTGCTTTTGGAGTCGGACATCAGTGAGCCTGTTCCCAGTGTGCACATGCAGAGAGCTGCCAGAAGAAGGGAACAGCTAAGGAACAAGAGTCGACTTGGGAGTAAAGCCACAGGTGGATGGTGAATGGCCCTCCCAGAGGGAATAAAATAGGAGTGAAAGGAGAGTTGGGTTTTGTAGGAGACAATTAGTTCATTTGGGTGAAGATGTGTTCTTGCATTCTTGCCAGTATTGTCTGCTACACTGTGGCATCTGAAAGATATCGGTCTGGCAATTCTCCAAGCCTGATAAAGATCTGTAATTGTGAAATATCTTGAAAGATTGTTGGCCAGGACTTTGCTTGAGAGGAAAACTAAATAAAAGGGGTTTATCACGACGAGGAGTCAGCTTCGTGCTATTGGGGAAGCCTAGGTCAGAATAAGTCCATGACTCCTTGGGATGTTACGAACTAACTAAATAAACTCATTATTAAAAACTCTTTGAGCTTTGCTCCAACTGCAGGCTCGTAAACCTGCAGTTCGGATTGGTCCGCAAGTAAGCGATCATGATTGGCTGCCTTCGGCTAACCTGATTGGCTGACAGCGGCCATCCCGGATTGGAAGACTAATTGCGGTTAAACTCGTTCTCATTGGTTATTGCGGCAGCAGCCAGCTCTATAAAAGAGCTGCTGCTGCCCAAGTTTGTTGCTCTGTTCTGAAGTCACTATTAAAGAGTTGTGTCACTACCTGATGCCTTGTCTCCGTTATTGCGGCCACTCCTCCAGATCTAACATGGGACATCATTTCAGAGATATTTCCTTGCTAGATTCCTCAGTGCCTTCAGCAGTGATAGAGCTTCCAATAAACTGCCTTCAGTGGAAAAGTTGGGATTCAGTCAGATACGTATTTGCCTTGAAAATGGCATATGTTGAACTTTTTAGCACAAACATCAGCACAAGAAATGTTTTGTGACATTTGCATTATGTTATAAACTGTTTTATAATAATTTTTACATCATAAAAGTTTTATCAAACTTATTTACTATACTTTATTTCACTTTTTTCTTTTCTTTTTTTTTTGAACATTTTATTTGGGTTTTCACAAAAACAAAATACAAATAAAACATCTTTTTTGAAAATAGCATGGTATATATGGTCCCAGGTTATCATTTCTTCATACAGACACAAAACTCAATTTCATGCTCATTTTTATATTCTATTCCATATCTTATTACCGTTTTATATTTTCTACATAGTTTTTCCCCTTTTAATTTTCTCAACTTTATTTTAATTATCTCATCTCAATTCAAATCATATTTATACTTTGGTCTGTCCTGTTTCAATTTCATATTATCTTTTCTTATTAAACAAATTTTTCCCTGTAGTTACCAATTGGAGTATGACACCTTTATATCTTTTAATTTTATCCATTCAAACTCTTATTTAAGCTTCAATGTATACCTTTAAGATTATAGCATTCAATATAATACATAACTTCCAATCGAATTCTGCTTGGTACATTCTTAAAATACACACTATATTCTTATATATATATATATCACATATTCCATTCCAATTCAATTCTATCATTAATATTCATTAAAATTTTAACATCTTTAACATTTCTTCTCAATTAAATATCATACTTCCTTGGGAACACTTATAAACTTTCCATAGTTAATTCTGTTTTTTCCATATTTCTCACTTATATTTTTATAAATCATTACTAATAATTAAAATGTTTCCATTTAATTCTTTCAATCACTTTAATTCATTTATTCCACTACATTACAGTAAATATTTTATCCATCATTTTAATCATATTTTCTAAAATTATTTCTGTTTGTAATATAACAATGCTATCTTATGTACCTTTGCAGACTCCCTTTTGCAATTAAATTTTCACCCATTATCTCTAAACAAGCTTATGGTTACAATCCTTATATCTTTTCCCTGTTTCTCCATTTCTTGTTTCTGTCTTTTACAACTTATTTTCCTTGCCTTCTTCCCCCTCTTCTTCTCCCTCCCCTTTTTACCCCCTCGTCTCTCTACTTCAAACTCTCTCATCTGTAATCCCCTCTTCTGTTGCTTTCTAATATTATACTTATCTTTCAAATTGTTCTTCTTTTTGGTTGTTTTTTCTAGTCTTAAACCTTTCACTCTCTTTCCCCCCTTTTCTTCCCCCCACTTAAAATTATTTGATCATTAAAGATGGCTTCTTCTTTGTCCCAATCTTCTTGTTCTGCAAGCGTTTCTTGTTGTTTCTCATAGTTCCAGATCTCCATTTCTAAGAATTGAAATACGAAACCAAAAGAACCTCTCCTTCTTTGTGCATCTTCTTTCCATTTTTTAAGTTCCATTTTCAGTTCTTCTAAGAGTGATACCATTTTAAAGACTTTTAAACAACCACCCGGTTAATTTAGTCATCTAGATGCAAAAACCAAAAATCACCAAGTAATCCAAATAATCCAAGGCTGTTTCTTCTTGCTTCTTTTTTCCACTTTCTCTTCCTGGGGTTCTATTATTTTGTTACCAAAATGGTAACTTTTTTCTTTTCTAATATTTGTAATTTTTATCTTGTCAAAAAAAAAATCAATTAAAATTATATTTTTTTAAAAATGAAAATGCTTAAAATATTCAGTTCTCTAAAAGTAATTGCATTTTGCGTTAATTTATCCATATGTAAAAGTGGGAGGATCACAGAAAAGCCCTAGTAGGGATCAAACATTTGCACTGTTCATATTGATCAAATATAGTGCTTATTAGAGCATGATGTTACATCCTTGTACCCCAAGCACAAGCAACTTTCCAGGAGTGCAAAGACTTTACCAGGTTTTGGTTCCCCATAATCAGATCCCTGATTGTTTTATGATGTTTGGTAAAAGGTGATTAATTTATGGGCTGAATGTAAACTTACATTCATTTACAGGCTGCATATACATTTAAATTCAGGTACAGGCTGAGTATGGAGTGAGATTCAGAATATTAGCACTTCAAAAAAAATGTTTGTTCAGCCATTAAATTCTAAAGATGTTTGCAGAACTCCAATATAACATTATCTGCCACACCCCAGAAGCAGAATTCAAATTGCTTCCTTTTTTTCTTTCTTTGCATTGGGAAATTTTGTTTATTAAGCGAAGTATAATTAATCACAGTGTAGATAGAATACTGAAAAATAAGAAGCCTCTATATGCTCTACTACAAATGCTCTACTACATATAGTAATAACCTTTATACATTTAAAGTATCAGATAAGAATCATATAACTACAGCTCAATGTTAATTGATTCTAAATGGATAGAATGTCCATATAGTCATAAAAGAATTGTAATATTATGTACAACAAAACTTCCAATTATTATATTAATAAGTTCCATAGTAAAGGGTGGAATCTATTGGTTCATCTTCCCGCGTTTTTCATCTGATTCACAGAAGCAGCTGATATCCATTTCATAAAATCCGTAAGGTAAAGGTTTCCCCTGTCCAGTTGATTCGGACTCTAAGGGGCGGTGCCCATCTTCGTTTCCTAGTTGAGGGAGCCAATATTCTCCAAAGATACTTCTGTAGTCATGTGACCACCATGATTATAAGCTGAGGTGCATAGAATGCTGTTACTGTTATCTACTTGCATTGGTAAGCTTTTGAATTATTAGATTGTTCGGAGCTGGGGCAAGAATGGGAACTCACCCCATCACATGCTGCTTGGGTCTCAAACAGCCAATCTTTCAGTCTACAGACCCAAAGATAATTATTGCAACTTTCTTTTCTCTTCCTGGGTGGCAGATTCCAAGTGTTTTACTGAGCAGGAAGGGTCCAGTTACAGCTTCATGAAGCAGGACAGAGTTGGAGGTAACAAAGTTTTGGTCCTCTGGCTTCTTCTGTTGGCAGGTAGTTGAACCACACACACACACAAATAGAGTGGTTGTGGTGGTAAAAGTTAAAAATCCATCTAAAAAAGAATATCATGGTGTCTGGGTAGGATCACCCATTTTCTTCAACAAAGTAGTCAATGTATTTTTTATAATTTGTTATAATTTATCTGAAGGATCTTCATTTAATCACTCAATCTTGTAAAATTTCTTAAAAGAGTGCTCGGAATTTCAGAATGTAAACTAGCTTCCCTGATTTAACCCACTTTGTAATTTCTTGAACTGATGAAGATGTCTAGAAAGTATTGTTTTGATTCCAATATGACATAGTCAGTTACTGCTCTGCCTGTAGATATTGAATATTTAACTTAATCTGATATCCTATAATTATGTATAGAATACAAGTTGTAGCATGCTAATATTAAAGCCACTAAATTAGGGATCCCAGTTCTTCAATATTTAATTCAGGTTTTGGTGATTATGGACTACCTTTGCCCTTTGCTCCACAATTTTCATGGACAATGGATTTAAGCTCATCTTGGAAAAGAATCTGGTTTTTTAGCTTTTCACTCCAATCATCCACAATGTACTGATGATAAGGGTCATTGGAATGCTCTTGTCTCTTTGATTTCACTGTACTTACTAAGATTGCCACAATAATAAAAGAGAAGATGCCAATCATTACCATAAGATACAAAATTACATAATTTAAATTTTCAGCATCAACTCGTTCTTGCAAAGCATTTTGTTCCATTGTGGTATTTCTACGCCAATTGTTCATATAGTCAACAAAAATATTCTTGAAAGTCTCTTCCAGAGAATGGGTGAAGTTTTGCAAAGCAGACATTTTTCAGTTAATTAACCTTAAAAACAAAAATTTGTGTTAGTCATCTATGTATGGTAGAATTCATAAAAATGCACAATTATATTCAGAGAGGAATATATGGCATTTGTCTATAAAACATCTGTGTCCATGCTTATTGGAAATTTTTCGAAATATAGTCCCAGAACAGCATGTTGAGCGAAGCTACAAAATACCCACAAAAAATCCTGTATATGGAGCTACGTTTATATGAACAGAAAGAATGGACATGCTTGAAACATTCAGAATATTCAGAATATTATGGATCAACCATCATTAGAAATTAATTTTTGACTGTACTCAGGAACAGATCTTTTAGAGCAGGGGTCGCCAACCTTTTGGACCTCAGGGACCACCAAACTAATAATTTTAGATCCCAGGGACCACTAACTCGTTCTGTGGGCGTGGCCTAATTTGTGGGTGTATCTTGGTGGTCATGTCACTGGCTTGGCATGGCTTGTATGTAAATATTATAAATATTTATATAAATATTGAATTTTTTATTTTAAAAAAGAGCAACTTTTACCCCAAATCAGGCAAAGCAGGTAGGCAGATTGAGTTGCTCACAGAATCACAGATTCATTCAGAAATCTATCTATCTGCCATTAACTAGCTCAGTCTGTCACATAAAATTGCAAGCAAACTCACAAAATTAACTCACAACACACCATGAATGTAAATATTGAATTTTTAATTTAAAAAAAGAGCAACTTTTACCCAAAATCAGGCAAAGCAGGCAGGCAGATTAAGTTGCTCACAGAATCATTCAGTAATCTATCTAGCTGCCATCGGCTAGCTCAGTCTCTCAAATTTGCTTGCTGTGAGTCTGCACTGAATTTGCTTGCAAGCAAACCTTCAGTCCTAAGGGAGGTTCGGCTATGCTTAGCTAGAAAACAAGAAATCCAACCATTTCCTGCTTCCTAGTTAATCTAAGTCTCCCTGCACAGCAGAACAGATGATGGTCAGAAAAAGGAAAAATAGCAACTTAGCAGACAAGTTTGCCAGGTAAGGAGTGAGTGGGCGGGGAAGGTTCCCGTGGGCCATGTGGGCGGTGCAGCCTTGTGTTTCTGCGCAGCCTGGATTAATTGCTTTGGGGGGGGGGTGCTCTGGGGGTGAGATTTCTCTGCAGCCCACCAAAATTTTCTTATGGCCCACCAGTGGGCCATGGCCCACCAGTTGGCGACCACTGTTTTAGAGAGCTACAGCAGACCAGCCATGACTCATTGCAGATCGGAAAAGAAGCAAACAGTACCTGGCTTGATATTAAAATGGCCTTGAAGTTAATTTATTATATTTGCAAAACTTCATTGCAGTGCCAACGTTAACATTGTTGTAAATATTTTCACCAAATGAAGTTTAACATTTTGAGAAATTTTTAAAAAGACTTTGAAGTTTTACAGGCTTCAGGAATTATTTAGGCTGTAACCATATATTTTTCCAGTATAAACAAGGTTATAGGGTTTAACAATGAAAAGCAATCATTGCTAGAGTCTTTAATATGTGCTGCTATATAAGAATAACTCGTGTATTTGTCAAGTATTACCAAAAAAGCTTTGTTCTTCATAAAACCTATATAGCAATAGCAATAGCACTTAGATTTATATACAGCTCCACAGTGCTGTAAAGCCCACTCTCAGTGGTTTACAGAGTCAGCATATTGCCCCCAACAATTTGGGTCCTCATTTTACCCACCTCAGAAGGATGGAAGGCTGAGTCAACCTTGAGCCAGTGAGACCCGAACTACCACACTGCTGGCAGCCGGTGATCAGCAGAGGTAGCCTGCAGTACTGCATTCTAACCACTGTGCCACCATGGCTCTTGTATTCTTAATTATATAATTAAGAATTATATAATTATAATATGTTATTCTTGTATATTCTGTAATTGAAATATACCAATACATTTTAACTTATAATTTTATTTTGATAAAACAATATATTAATGCTCAAGTTCTCCAACCCATTGCTGGAGAAGTGGCACATAGCTAGAATATCTGACTGGGCGCTTTAAAATGTCATAAAAGTGCTTCGAGTCACAAAATTATCAATTTTACACATGAGAAAACAAATAACTTCAAGCTTTTCTTGAAAAACAAGATCTCATAGCCTTAATCACAATTTATAATAGCTGATAAGTTAGCTGATTTTGCCATATTTGTTAAGTAAAGTATATTCTTAAAGTAGACACTATTTGTGAACACATTGGGAGTTTTTCTGATCTCTGAAATATTTTATAGGACCTTGTCTGTACTAGCTATAATGTAAGTATAATGAAGGATCCTTGCTTTACCCATTGGCACATTTTGGAAATGGTGTAAGTAGTATTTGTACCAGCCACATCTATGCAAAACCACTATCTGAGAATGGAAAGTGTAATAAAATAATTCACTCTGGTTTTCTATGGTATGTAGTATATGGCATATTCTGCTGGCAATTTTGTATGGGTCATAGACTGTCACTTAATCGTTGGCATAAATGAGTTATTTTATCTGCCCAATTAAAAAGCAAAGAAGGAACCTACTGATGTTTGTATGTCCTGCAGTTGGCCCTTGAAAATGTTGTCTAATCTAATTGTAATTTAAAAGCTTCAAAAGCTCTTACTGAATATCTTGTTCCCTTCCCCAACCTTCATTTCACTTTGCCATTTATATTTCAGTTGTTGGACTAGTAAATAGTTGAAAGCCAGTAACGCATTTCATATATTGGGTTAAAGTGACATGTAGTCTCATTCAAATGGAAATCAGTGGAACTGAAGATCATAATGAATAAATTTTCAGTTGAAATATAAGAATGACATTGGCTTAAATATGAAGGAATTAGAATCTAACTCATTACATTCTTTGCTTAAGCATTTTACGAATTCTGGTTTCACATCTCAAAACTTTGCTCAGTTTTTTTGTCTATCCTGAGTATACTATTTTTCTTGCTTAATTTCAAATTAAAGTTAACAAATTATTTAAGGAAAACTAGTTATTGTTATCAAAGACTTACCTCTTCTGGATTTTTTCTGCATAAAAAGTTCTCAGTAGCAAAGAACATGTATAAATACTGTTACGATATTCTTGAGGAGAACTGGGAAACCATCAACCAGAAGAATCCATCTTGTTCTATGAATAATTGCTTCATTGTAATCTGTCTTTAAAGTAAATGTATTCGTACATTTAATCTCACTGGGAAGTTAAATATTGGCTTACTCAACCTTGATGCTTTGGGCCTGTAAGTTATTGGAATATAAAAATTTAAAGTTACAGTTATATTTTTACACTCAGCAGTTTTGTATTAGACAATATCTCTATTGAAGTTGTAATAACATGTCTTATAATTGAAATTGTAACTTTCAGTGGGAAGAAAGTAACTTTAAAAATAAAACAGAAGGATGATCACATTAATAATCTTTTTCTTTAAAAGAAGTCCTTTTTTTACATTAAACTGTCTAAAGCTCTGCTTCCGCAATGCACTGTTTTTAGACAAACATATGAACTCACATTACTTCATCCAGTAGAGTTACTGGTTACATGCACTTTTAAAAATGTGAAGTTTTCTGGACAGGACATGCCCATCAAATTCCAATTTCTTTCAAGCAGCTACAAAGCAAAGTTGGGAAACTTTGACGGTTGAAATTTCCTGGTACTGATTTACTTCTTACTTTTTCAAATGGGCTTTACCCATTGAAAATTGGCTTTTTCAAATGGAGAAAACAAAATGGGATTTGTCAAGGGTATACCATTCAAAGGCATTTTGTCTTTTCTCTTTTGATACATTTTCTCTGCAAGAAAATTACAGATGAAGTGGAGGACTGCAAACCTCTGGATCACTCATAAGAGTAGGTGAATAGAGATAGTCCTTGACTTACAACAGTTCATTCAGTGACCATTTGAAATTGCATACTTTCTTCCCACTGAAATTGCAACAGCACAGAAAAAGTGATTTATGACCAGTTTTCACACTTATGACCATTGTAGCATCCCTGTGGTCACATAATCAAAATTCAGATGCTTGGCAACTGATTCATATTTATGATAATTGCAGTGCTTTGAGGTCACGTGATCACCTTTTGTGACCTGAGAAGCAAAATCAATGGGCGAACCAGATTCACTGTGTAACTATCATAACAACTGCATTGATTCACTTAAGAACTGTGGCAAGGAAGTCATAAAATGGGACAAAACTCACTTAACAAATGTTTCACTTAGCAACAGAAATTTTGGGCTGAATTGTGATTGTAAGTCGAGGACTGCCTGTACAGAAGATTGATTACACAGTCTTAGTAAAAGGTTCAAAAGGTTTGGATGGAGATCTTTTTATTCTCCATCATGATCTGCTAAGTTTAGCTCAGTTCCAGCTGAGCAAAGAAAGGATGGCTATATAGGTAGTCCTCGACTTACAATTACAATTCAGCCCAAAATTTCTGTTTTTAAGTGAGACATTTGTTACATGAGTTTTACCCCATTTTACAACCTTTCTTGCCACAGTTCTTAAGTGAATCACTGCAGTTGATAAGTTAGTAACATGGTTGTTAAGTGAATCGGACTTCCCCACTGACTTTGCTTGTCAGAAGGTCATAACTATGAACCAGTTGCCAAGCATCTGAATTTTGATCTCATGATCATGGAGATGCTACAAAGGTGGTCTCAGCTGATAGTGCTTGTAAGTGTGAAAAACAGTCATAAGTCACTTTTTTCAATGCCATTGTAACTTTGAACAGTCACTAAATGTACTGTTGTAAGTTGAGGACTACTTGTAGTTAAAAGATTAGTAGTTAAAGATAGGAGCACACCGGCTTTTGCAATCTGAGGCTGTCCCTGGCTTTTTAAAGACTAGAAACCATATCCCATCAGATAATCAAGACCGGAGCAAAACCTTCATTTTATTTAATTGAATGGGGGGGTGGGAGACTCATTTTTATAAGAAGAGTAGTGCAAGTTCTCCAGCTTCTTCTGAGAGAAAATCAGTCAGAAGAGATTTCCAAGTTTGAGGGGCGGGGACAATGAAGGTGTCCTTAATTATTACATTAAAAGGTGCAACAGTATTTTAATAACACTTTTTAAAATAAACTGCAGCCATCTTGTTGATTTCAGTAACACTTGTTTACACGAATTCAAAGCTTGGGAGCATTTTGTATATTCTCTCTCTAGGTCACTCTCACTTAAAAGCTACCATTTTCACTTGATATTTTGCACAATTGAATTAATGGGCTTATATTTCAAGATGAAGATATCAAGGATACATTTTAAGGCTTTCTTTAGACATCATATTGCCCTTACACCACGCAAGCCTTCTAAAAAGAGAACTGTTTCAGGGGACCTTTTGATTGTTTGTTTGTTCATTTTCAATGACGTTCTGTGACTGGTAGTTAAAGACATGGTCCAATACTCTTCAGAATGTCTGAAGTATTATTCAAATTAGTACTCCAGGCTTCTAATTTATATTTTTTTATTTAATTGTTAGAATTTCAGGAACATAAGGCATTTTACAAAGGATGTTTTTCTGCAGCCTTCTTTTCTCCATTCCCCCCATAATAACAACAGTGTGAGATAGGTTGGGCTGAGAGAAAATAACTAGGCCAAAGTTTTCCAGTAAAGCTTTGGTGGGGAGGAAGACGGATCTGAACCTGGGTTTTCCCTCTGCCAGTCAGTGCCAACCGCTCTTGGCACCATGCAAATACTTTTCATATGAGGAAAGTACCTCACCAGAAGATTAAGTAAGCTTTCAGTAAGATTACAAGAGTTTATTGACCAAACCTGTCACTTTATAACCTTATCAAAACCTCTGGCTCTTTAAAAATATCTACCTGCTTTCAAAAGAGAGAAATATCATTCCAGCATGAAGATTCTAGTGTTCAATATCAAACAATGCTACGTTCAACATTTATTTTATTCTGAGCTGTCATACTTATGCTGCCATATTCCCATTTCCTTAGGTTTGCTTGTTTCTTTCCCACATTAAGGTAACTCATATGGGCATAGGATGTAGGCTTGGAGTATGTATTCTTTGAAAATGGCTCCAAAGAGATGCCTTGGAATTGTGGGAAGGGTTGTTTTGGCTGTGGTGTATTTGAAACCATTGCAAAGATGGGTGTTAAAAAAAAAAGATGGTGGCTCATTTTCCCACAGAGAGAGCTATGTTCCATCCTTTGTCTTGGTTTCTAAACATTAAAGAAAATGTTTCTCCAAGGCTTTATCTGCTGTTCTTTCTCCCTCAGTAATGTAAAGGAAACAGATGGGTAAAACTGACAGTTTTTCAGTTTCCCCTTTGTTCCCAACAGAGGAGCAGCCAATTTGCAAAATGCCAAATGATATTTTTCTTCTCTTTCTGTTTTTTGTAGGGAGGTAGATGAACTTCCAAAAGCTTAAGGCATGAAATGGCTTGTGCTCCATGTTATGTTACCAGAAGTGAAGACAAACATGTCTTACCCTTCAGAGTTCAGACCACTTCGAAACGCTTGGGCAGTGAACGTGATAGTGGTAGAATATGTAGGCTTGAGTTGTCTTGTTGCTATTGCTAAATAGTAAGAATTCAGGACTATACTAAATTAACTAATGATATGATCCAAATCTGCTTGATGATCCAAATACGTCACTTCATTTTTATGGCCATTTTTTCCTTGTAATAATTACCAATTACCAAAATAACACAACTGGGCAGAAACCAATGTTTCTCTGGAATCTCCAATAAATTCTGAAAAACTCACAATACATTCATAATTTTTTCCCCTCGTGGAAAAGTGTGGGTGAAAATTCCATGACAATTCACAGTATTTCTAACTACTATTAAGGAGATTAACAATATTTTACTCTTGACAACTTCAAAACCGGTACAGATTTAAATATCTAGCAAGGTTTCCATATTCTATTGATACTGCAAAACACATCTGGATGAAAAAACAGGATTAGATTAGAAAATAATAAAAATAGTAAAATGCTTTATAAAATGAGGAAGCTCAAGCTCTCTTCACATGTTAAACCTATGAAGGAGCCATAGTTGTTGAAAACTATGGATATATTATCTATTACTGTCCCCACAAGTATCCCAAATCATGCTATAATTCCATATAGATTTCATTGGTTTAAGACTATGAGGAAACTTCCAGTAGAAATCTACAGTTTAAAAGCAGCTCTGCCTTTCTGTTGTTGTTTTTGTATTTGTTTTTGGTAGCAAATACTAGAAGTTTAGTTTCAAAGAACAGATGATGTACCAGTCCCAAATCAGGAACATCAGGTGAAAAATGGTGAAAAGGAGAGAATATGGTCTATGTCAAAGCTATAGGCATCTCTTCGTAACTACACTAATGACAAAATAACAACATGGGCATTATGATGTCATAACACATCTCCATCTTTTCATACGTGCATTATGGTAATGCATGCAAATATATAGCAATGGAATTTACTAACTAAAGGCCATGGAAACAGCCTTTAATAATTCTGCAATACAGGCTTCCCCTGATTATATCTTCCTTTTTCTCTAGCTTATATAGACAATGATAGGAATGGCTTGGGATGATGTAATCCAAACATTTGGAGGATCTTCTAACCTGAGAAAGAGCCAGTGTTATCAGGAATAATAATTGGAGTTAAGCTCAGTAGAATGAGCTGAATGAACTGTGTCAACACTTGTAAGATATGAGAGCCTGTTCCTGTTATAGTTTTTGAAATTCTCAATAACCTTGGCTTGGAATGTCCTTATACTTGTCTTTGCTTTGGCAAGTCTTAGCAGACAGAATAGAAACACGCTGAAGAGGTCACGAGAAAACAGAGAAGCTCCCAAGTTTCTGTGGTGGCAGCAAGAGAAAAAAAAGCAACACATGATGCCTGTCACACTGCCCCTCCACAATTTCATCACTGTCATTGTTTCTTCCAACATCCAGCCAAAGTCATAGTACAGTTACATCCAAGGCATTTACAATGGTCTAGATGGCATGTCAGAAGCAACAATATTGTTGCAGAATACCGTAGTGCAGATTAAGGTAGCTATGAATTTTTGTGACAATAGGAATATACGGTATGTGTTTGTATGTACATACATACACACACATACACATATACACACACTCATTCACATTATTCTTTGATTTTGGATCAATTCTCTCCAACCAAACAACAATTTAGCAACCTACTATATCACTGTTCTACCATTAAATCCTAAAAACGATTCAGTCGTAATTAAGTCTAACCATTCATTGGTCCCATATAGTAGCATTTTCACAGCTAGATCTGTTTATAATACTGGATCAGAAACTGCCCTGAGATTCACAACAGAGAGCCTATACTCAGTTTCATAGAATGGTGATAATTGTTATTAAGTTTATGAAGCAGTGATTGGGAGTAGAAGGGCACATTTTTAAAATCCTTTCCATACCAGATATTTTTCAGTTCAAAATTGTCATGGCGCAATTTTAGGCATTTATTAAACACGGTTTAGAGAAAAGATAAGCAGTTTCAGCTGAAGAAATGGTTAATAGAACTTATTGATTCTCATTAAGTATTAGAGGAAATCCCTCTGTCAAAGCTGTTCTTGATATAATAATTACTCAATACATTTTTTGAAAAACAGAATGCACCCAAGGTACACGTAAGTGCTGCTAGCCTGCTGGTCCTGGCAAAAATCATAGCCTGAACAAATAATTTTAACTGATGTAAGGCGACAGCAGTGAGGAAATTGGGCCCTGCACAGTGGGAGGTGACTTGAGGAAAGAAAAAGGCAGTCTGCCAATTGCTCTCTTGTGCCTGGTGCTGGCTTGCCTGCAGATGACAGAAACTCAACCTGGAACGTTCGACATGTAAAACAAATGAGTTGCAGGGAGTAGACTTAAAAATCATAGTCAAGACATAATGTGAAGAATCATACTTATTTCCTAGAACACGGAAATATAGACCAAAGGTGGTTCATGAAGTTAAAATCTTTAAATAAATGAATTACTTTTGCACTATAAACTAGAAAAATCCAGGATTATATATCCTGTTCATGATATTATGGTGGAATTTGGGGAAATATGAAATAATAGTGATGGACTTCAGCATATCCAGGCTGCCTTGTCTTTCCCACCAAAAGAATTTGAGATTTTACCCTTTTAAATAATCACAGTAAGCATTGTATGACTTAAAATATTGTTCAGCAATAAAAACATTATTTTAAAGCCATTCATAATTTGAAGGTCCCCTTCCCCTCATGTGTTCAAACAGAGGTTGCTTTTAATTTGTATTTTTACATTGAACAAGGGATTGGATTTCATAGCCAAATGGCTCTTTCCAATTCAGTGATTGTTCAGTGTTTAAGATTAGTACTGTTAAAATCAGTAGCAGTAAATAAAGTGAGAAAGCATTTTTTTATTTTTAGAAAAATACCATTAAAAGCCTGTAATATGGTTTTACAACATATTAGAGAAAAATATCCCATTTCCTTTTCTAGTAATGTGCAATTCTGGGCCAATTGAACATGCAATTGTAAACCTGTAGTTCCTCTTAGCATAATAGCACCTACATTTTGCTTCTCAGTAGCATTGCTTTCCACTTGGCAGTTACCACCATCTTTTGCTTTTAGAAGGAACACAGTTTCGAATACTTATACTGCATCTTTCTTTAAAATAAGATTGTACCTCCTATCTATCTTGCATACCTTAGGAGAGTGTTCTCACTGACAGGTCATAATGTTTGCTACCCATAATTCCAGGGAGAAGTTTTAATATTACTCCACATTCAAGTGTACACTTCTTTGGATATGCAATTTACAAAGCATTTCATGTTTTTCTCTGATGTCCTTTATATCAAGACAGGGGCTCTGAAATAGTAACATCCTGGATAGCCAAGTATTTAGACCAGTCTGAAGAATGCTTTGTTCTTGTTTTAAGATAAGTCCATCTCAATCTCTGAGAAGTGCTAAGTGTTATTTGACTATAATTGCCATAAAAGCTTTGGGTTTAAAGCTAGAAATGCCTACAGGTGGATTTATCACTGGAGAGTTATAGTTGTTTA
The DNA here is from genome assembly GCF_049901735.1 of Notechis scutatus. Classification (NCBI taxonomy): domain Eukaryota; kingdom Metazoa; phylum Chordata; class Lepidosauria; order Squamata; family Elapidae; genus Notechis; species Notechis scutatus. The sequence continues at coordinate 52,314,460 of NC_142013.1, read as the reverse complement.
CCCTTGATGAATCATTTGGGTTCTTTTAATGGCTATTTCCTGTATGGATTTTATTTGATTGTACTGTGTAGATATCTTTGACTTTGAAGTGTTTGACCATTAAATAAACTAACTAAATAAACTAACCCTCCCTCTCCATTCCTGATACCACCTGGTCCAAGATGATTCCCACCCACCCCCAAAAAATATAGTTTATGTCTATTTTACAAAGAAATATTCTGTGTTGAGATCTGGCCATTTTTAATTTATAGTCCTAACAAAAGTAAAGAGTATTTGACATCATTCCAGAAGAGGTTATTAGAAATAGAATACAGGTAGTCCTCAACTTATAACCACAGTTGAGCCCAACATTTCTTTTGTTAAGTGAGATAGTTGTTAAGTGAGTTTTACAACCTTTCTTACCATAGTTGTTAAGTGAATTACTGAAGCTGATAATTTAGTAACATGGTTGTTAAGTGAATCTGACCTCCTCATTGACTTTGCTTTTCAGAAGGTCTCAAAAGGGGATCACATGACCTTGGGATACAGCAGTGGTCATAAGTATGAGTCAATCGAGACATTTTTAAGTGAATTTTGACCCATTTTATGACCTTTCTTGCCACAGTTGTTAAGTGAATCACTATAGTTGTCACTAACACAGTTGTTAAGTGAATCTGATTTTTCCCATTTACTTTACTTGTCAGAGATTTGCAAAAGGTGATTGTGTGACCTAGGAACACTGCAACTGTCATAAACATGAATCAGTTGCCAAGCATCCAAATTTTTGAACACCTGGCCATGGGGATGCTGCAACAGTTGTAAGTGTGAAAACTGGTCATGAGTTACCTTTTCAGTGCTGTTATAACTTTGAGTGGTCACTAAATGAGCTGTTGTAAGTCGAGGACTACCTGTATTCCTGTTCTGTATTCATATCTCTAATCTGCTTTGGCTAAACAAACAAATACAACCTGAACTGAAGTTTTGTTTTTTTAAAAAATCAAAAACACCTGGGTATTTTATTTAGGGCAGATGTGCTATCTAAAACAGTACTATAACAGTTAAGAAGACAAATGCTAGTTTTTCTTCAGGGAAACCATTATTTTGTTTCTGAAGGTGATTAAAACCAATTCATATTGATAATAGAAACATAGTATCTTAGTTTTAAGCACATTGATTGATTGATTTCTGTCGGCTCGAGAATTGATAGTAGAATTTTAAGTCATTGATGAGGAAGAGTCTAAATATTCTCATATCTCTCCTGGCTATGAAGTATTCATGCACAGATAAACAACTTGTAATAGGTAAATGCATAGTTTTATATTATCTGCTTAGTTTAATACCTAATGTATTAAATTTTTGAATAAATATAATTGTAGTTTATCTTTGAAATTGGCTTAGAATATTTAGGCCTCTTCTTTTTTTTGGTCAGAGTTCATTTAGAAAGGATACATTTGATCGGTAGCTATTTTAAAAAATGAATGGAACACAAGGTAGGCTAAAACCTTACAGAGTTGTTTATTTTCACTGTATTATGCTTTGTATTCTGGTGGCTTCCTCTGCTACTTGAAACAGAAGAATTGGAGAAATAATTACCATTTCCAAAGTGACCACAGTGTGTCCTCAGAGTGCTATAGTGTATTATTAAACATTCCAATGAAATTATTTCTCTAGTCAAAGTCTAGAAATGAGGCAGAAATGTGTGTGGTTCATAATTTAATATGAACCAGCCAACTTGCATTTTTTAAAATCAATAAAACATATTGGAACACAGGTCTCCTGCTGTTTTTCAACTTTTCTGAAATTGAAATGCAATATTCCAGTGAGTGAAGATACTTTATAAAAACTGGATAGTCAAAAACATGTATATATTAGAACAAATGTACACAAATAGACATATATTTTTTAAAAAATGTACTGCATCAATTTTTAGGCAGTTGTGAAAGATCACAATTTTGTTCATACTATATTGCTATGACTTCTAATTAATATAATTTATATTAATGCTATCCAGTTTCAAACAATTCTGATTATTGATCAGTTTATCAACTATATTTTATTATTTATTAATCACATTTATATAGCCATGCATCTCACTAAAAGAAAGTTTTATTAATATATTCTGTTATTTTTTATATTAGGTTCATATGCTTACTTTCACTCAGGAGCTCAAAGTGGCAATTAAAGCTTGCTAGAGATCAATGGTAGACAGCTGAGCAAGTTTGCATAAGTTTGTGCAAGTCTGCACAAATGCCTAAAACATTTAGTTTTATTTATACCAACTCCAATTAAGAGGTCACAACTAGCAGCACTAAGAAAGATCTCAGTAAATCCACATCTCTGTGAATGAATAAGGAAACAAGAAAACTAACTCTTCAATTCCCTCTCTCCCTTCCCCAAAATGACAATTGATTTGGATCTCATACATCTCAGCCAGATTACTCAGATTACTAGCATGAAAAAAAGGTTCTTTAAACTCCTCTTTACAATGTAGTAATCAGTAGAAGTCTTTGTAGTCAGCCCCTTATCCTCTAAACCTCAGCAGGAATGTCCCACCTGAGAGTGAAAGCGGGAGGTGGGAACAACCCAAACCCCAAACCCACATGCTTCTAGGGGGAAAAAAACTTAAACTGCCTAAAAGTCTAAGATATTTTAATGTATAATTAAGCAGCATGCAATGTTGCCAACTAGCTAAAAATTCAGAAAATCCATACAGTTGCATTACAGTAGAAAAACTCTTACTTATCTTGGCTTGCCTTGAGCTTTAGTTCCTTGGATGTCCTTGAGAGTAAAGCAGTAGCTAGGGACTGCTTGAAAGCAGCTCAAATTTTGAATCATAACGCTGCAAAACTGCTGTAAAACAGCATTGGCATGAAACATTCTGTCCAAGAAGCTTCTGAAATGAAGCAAGAAGTCCTCTCTTTGGGTCTTTCCCCCTTGTGGAATTGAAGTGCTCCCTACTGGTCCCATTCTCACTTGCATCCAACCTGCATTGCTTCAGTTTCAAGTTACTGTAGTTTCCTGGTTCATCCCCCCCCAAATGAACATGACAAAAACCTCATGCACTTTGATGCAGCCCTTGGACAGTGTCAGAATAATTGGAGAAATGCTATTTTATCCCTTTGCAGCTTAGGGGTTGGTGATTTGGGGTGTTTTGTGTATGTGTGTGTGTGTTTTGTCTCTGTCAGCCAATGCCTACTCCTGTCTAGAAAAATCAGAGTGGATAAAAGCCCCAGCTAGAGATCCAAAAATGACAACCGGTACCTTGTACCGCACCCAGAAATCTACAGGAAGCCAGTGCACATAGGAGTGGTGTGACATGAGCCTACCATGTAAGAGTGCCCAATATTATACATGCTTCTTCATTTTGGACCAATTGAAGCTTCTGAATCCTCTTCAAAGGCAGCCTCATAACGGCAGTCAACCAAGGCATGAGCAACTGTGAGCAGTGCCTCCCAATTTAAGGCTTTCTTTTTGCAGTAAATTATCTGGAATTTAAAAGCAAGATCTTTAGGTTAGGTTTCACTGCTCTATCAACAATGAGCATATTTTCTTCTGAATACTGCAATAATTATTCCTCATTCATTTTCTTTCCCCCTCAATTTCTCCATGCCTAAGAAAAAATAAAATTGCTGCCAGAAAAATCAAGTGAGGAGATCCAGACAGCTCATAGCTGAATTGACTCCACTTGCCTAGGAAAAAAATAAAGTTTATTAAAACTGGCCAAGCTGAGCTGCCTTTCACTTCTTGACACACACTCAAGGGTGGGATTCTACCAGTTCGCACCTATTCGCTAGAACCGGTTGTTAACATTCTAAGCAGTTCGGAGAACTGGTTGTTAGAAGAAATTACTGGCCTAATCCTGAAAGGAAGGCAGGAAGGAAACATTCTGGTGTTGCTTACAGAAACTGCCTCTCCGTTAACCCTTATTACATTCTTGGCAGGACTAGACTTCCTGTCTCTGGAACCTCTCTGGAGTATTTTTCCCCTTTGCTGGTACTTTGTTTGTGTGGAGTGACCATTCAAAGTTACAATGGCACTGAAAAAAGTGACTTATGACCCTTTTTCACACTTATGACTGTTGGAACATCCCCACAGTCATGAGAGGCCAGGTGAGGAGATGTGTGCCTCGATGTGAGTGATATTGAGTTGATATTGAGTTGGCCACGCCCAGCCAATAACATGACCAAGCCACGCCCAGCCAATAACATGACCACCAAGCCACGCCCACCAACTAAGCCATGCCCACAGAACCAGTTGTTAAAAAATTTGAATCCTACCCCTGCACATACTCCTCCATGAATGAAACACAAACCCTTGGTTTTTCCAAGCTATAGCAAAGGAAAATACCTCAGTTCAGTCCAGTTAGAATTATGTCAGTGTTCTTGAGTCTGTTAAGATAGCACAACTTCCTAAGCAACAAAAAGTTCTCTATAGATTTACAGTATCTATTTTTCTGGCAGTTGAGGGGACATTGTACCTGTTTGCTGCTTACTGGGCCCTTGGGGATTTGACCTGTATGTTCTTATACATCCGAAATAACTCCTTGGTACCAATGCAGCTAAAGTAAAGTATGGCTTAAGTCCACAAAATGTTAGTTATCATTTATTTAACCTTTACTGGCATTTTAGAGTGATTAACCATCAATAATTTTTAACATCAACTCTCAGGGGCTCTCTTTAAACTGGTTATCACTTTTGAAATCTTAAAATGTCAACAAATATCAGACACAGCAGGGTGAGTTGTCTTATTTACCAAGGCTGAACTTTGTTCCATGCCATTATGCCCATTATCCAAACCTGGACTGTGGCGAATTCTGGTGTAGTAAGATGATTTTCAAATGACCTACAGCCACTGAATTTATATCCCTTCCAAATGGCCATGATTCTAGAATTGGTATTTGGAATTCTAATTCAAAGGAACAGAAGAAAAGCCTTCCTTTGTTATAAGCAGATCCTTTCAAAAGTGAATTGGTATAAATGAAGAATTCCTCCTTAAAGTGTTCAAGTGCTCAAATCCTCTAGAAGTCTTAGATCAGGTGCTTTGATTTTTTTTTCCAGTTGCACTGCCGATGGTAGCCTCAGTGAAATGATCTCTCTATTAAGTGTGCAACACTGCCATTTTGCTTCACTAGTGGGAATTTTATCTGGTCAGGCAAGTGCAAATACAGACAATTTCCAGATGATGCAACTACTTCAATGCTTTGGGAAGAAGTTCTTCATTTGCACCAATGTATCATACAGACACCCCCCTTTCCAATGTTATGCACAATCCTCATGTAAATAAGAGTAGGATTTAACGCAATGAGAAATAGCTTACCAAGAGAAGTTCACATCAGATTTACAAAGAAAGCCATTAAAACACAAATATTACAGGTGGCAAGAGAAAAAACATTGAAATATAAAGATAAGGAGATTGTGGTCCTGAAACAAGTGCTTAGAAGAGTGAGAGAAATGAGAAGAGAATACCGATTCCTGACTAAACTCCTACTTAAAAAAGAGGTGAATTATAAATGGCTGATTCCAGAAGGTTTAATGTTCACATGGCAAGAACAGAGACACAGAATTGACTCAATTGAGAAAGCTGAATCATTTTATACTGAATACTTTGGAGGGAGAGAGGAGGAGACAGAAAAAGAAATGTCACTAATTGAATTCCAAGAGGATTGCCAAATAGTGATTGAAAAAGAAGAAGGTGCAGTAGGCGGAAAGGTGGAAGTTAAGGAACAACGTGAACCAAGATCTACAAGAGCTGCTAAACCTAATTATAAAGTATAAACATGGAAGAGAAAAAGCTGATTACAATTAACATAAATGGACTTAATTCAGCTGCTAAAAGAAGGAAAACTTTCCATAAATTAGAGAAATTAAAATTTGACATAATCTGCCTGTAAGCTGGTGCTAATGTCAGCTGGTGCTCCATTCAAAATCCAAGAAAGAAATACTTAGATTCTTTTAATCAGAGAAAAGATATCTTTTACTGGAAATCAACTGGTAGCAACAAAAGAATTCTGAATCTGAGAAAATGGGCACGTAAATCACATATGCAAAGTAATGGCAACGTTCCCACCCCCAATAGTTCAATTGGCTCATCCAATTAAAAGTTGTGTATATCATCATGTGGGCATCTCCAGGTGGTGATGAGGCTTCTGTCCGTTGACCTTGACATAGTTTGATAAAGGGTTGCAGCTACGCATAGCATAGGATAGAAACCTAAGCAAGAATGTACCCCCCCCCCAGCTTATACAGTTCTGGTTTGTAACACCTCCAGCTCACTTCCCATAATCATTCTCCCCTCCTCCCCCCGTTACTTATGACAGCGGAAAGAAGCAAAGAAAAGGGATAAAAATCTTGAAGGCTGACATTGCCTACAAGAAGTACATATTAAAAAGCAATATGAATAACTGTTGATACAGCCAAAGTTAGGGAAAATATTTACTTCTTTGACACAATGCAAGAAAAGAGGAGTGGATTTATACATTAAAGATATTATCCCAGCAAAATTGATTGATACAGATGATGATGGAAGAGTATTAATGGTGGAAATAATGGACAATAATATGAAAACACTCCTGATTGCAATCTATGCCCCGAATGATAATCAAGAAGAATTTTATAGAAAACTACGTATGAAAATAATTGAACTGGACTATACTAATATCGTTATGATGGGAGATTTCAATGGAATTGTAGACAATAAATTGGACTATACAACACAGAAAACAACAAAGCAAAACAGAAAGACTCTCCCTAAATCCTTTTTTTTAAATGACAGATGAAATAAACCTAAAAGATGCATGGAGAGAAAGAAATGCTAAGTCTAAACAATACACTTTCTATTCAAACAGACATTCATCATGGTCCAGAATAGATATGATATGGATGTCAACAGAATTGTTAGCCAATATGCAAGAAATAAATATTGAAACAAGTATTTGGGCAGATCATAATCCAATGACACTTAAATGGAAAGGACAAAGAAGAAGATCTAGATGGACGTTAAACAATACTATATTAAAAGAAAATGACTTCATACAGAGGATGGAGAAAGAACTGGCTTTTTTTTTAAAGAAAATAAAAAGAAGACACATCAACGCAGAATGTATGGGATACAATGAAGGCATATGCCAGAGGCTTGATAATAGACTATACAAGGAAAAGAAATATCACGAAAAGACTAGCCTCTAAGACATTAGAGGATGAGTATAAAGAACTTGAAAAAGAGTTACAGAAAATGCCACAGAAAAAGAACATTAAGCTAAAAATGGATATAATTAAACATAAAATGGGATTAATGGAAAAAGAAGAATTAGCACAGAAAATCAGAGGCACAAAACAGAACTATTTTGAAGATGCAAATAAACCAGGTAGATGGTTAGCATATAAACTGAGAAAGGAGAAAGAATCAAGAAAAATATTGCAATTAATAGATGATCAAGGCCAAATTTGCTATGGAAGCAAAGAGAAGAGGGAAATTATACGAGGCTATTACGGGAAATTATATACACAAGAGAATATTGATGATGAAAGAGTTAAACAGCACTTATAGAATGCTAACCTACCCCAGATACCTAAAGAGATGGAAATAATGTTAGAAAGTAATATAATGATGATGGAGTTAACTGAAGCACTTAAGAAGCAAAACAATGGAAAGGCACCAGGCCCAGATGGACTTCCGGCGAAATTTTATAAAACACTACAAGAATCATTGAATCTTCCATTGCTAGAAGATATGAATGAAGTTATGTCAAAGAAGAAGATACCTAACTCATGGTCAGAAGCTTATATTACACTTATCCCAAAAGAGGAGGCTGACCCATTACAAATTAAGAATTACAGATCTATTTCCCTACTAAATGAAGATTATAAAATTTTTGCTTCAATATTGGCAGAAAAACTTAAAAAATACCTAAATAATTTTATTCACTCTGACCAAAATGTATTTCTGCCAAAGAGACAAATTAAAGACAATATGAGAGTAATTTTGGACACTTTGGAATACTACGAGGCACACCCTGAAAAACAAATGGCTTTGGTATTCTTAGATGCACAGAAGGCATTTGACAATGTGAATTGGTGATTCATGTTATTACAGCTGGTACAGATGGGTTTTGGTAAAAAATTCATCCAAGCAATAGAAGCTATATATCATAAACAAACAGCAAAGGTAATGATAGAGGGAGAATTAATGGACTCTATTGATATAAGAAAAGGAACAAGACAAGAGTGCCCACTGTCACCTTTGTTGTTTGTGTTAACCTTGGAAGTGCTGAACAGAAATAGTAGAGAAGAAAAGGACATAAAAGGGATGAAAATTAAAAAAGAAGAATTTAAATTGCAAGCATTTGCAAATGATCTGGTTTTCATCTTAGAAGACCCACTAGAAACAGCATTAAAATTGATAGAAAAGATAGAGGTGTATGGGAAGGTGGCTGGTTTGAAAATAAACAAAGACAAAACAAAGATCTGGACAAAGAATATGTTATCAAGACAAAAGGAAGAACTGGTGAATGTATTAAAAATCCAGGTCACGAATAAGATCAAGTACTTGGGGATACATTTGACAGCAAGATGTAGTACACTAAAAGAGAATAACTATATTAAACTTAAGCAGCAGATAGCGCTAGATTTGGCGAAATGGGAACATTTACAACTGTCATTAATAATTAATAATTAATATCAACAGTCAAGATGAGTATATTATCCAGAATTTTATATTTGTTTCAAACAATTCCAATTAGGCTTGGAAAAGATTATTTTGAAGATTTAAATAAAATTGTGTTGAAATACATATGGCAAGGTAAGAAAGCGAGAATAAAATTAAAACTTTTGCAAGATGCTAGAATAAGAGGAGGATTTAGTTTGCCTAATTGGGAGTTGTACTACCAAGCTACAAATTTGATGTGGGTTAAGGAATGTGTTCTGTACAAGTCAATTTACGCCAATAAAGAGCTGAAACCAAGTCACTGACTCCGAGCTTCCTTCTCGACGGACACGACACTGGCGACGAGGATGGGATCCAGAGAATAACCAGCAATACTCACCAGTCAACAGCCAGCCCGAAGTCTCACCAGGAAGGAACAGCCAGGCCAGCTCAACCAGCCCGGAAAGACCAGGCAGGAGCGGCGAAAGTCGCAGCTCGACCAACCCGGTAGACCGGGAGGGAGCTGCAACAAGAGGCCCAGCGACACCTTCCAGGGGTTCCATCGACAGGGCCAAGAGAAACAGAAGTCCCGACCGAACCGGCCGGGAACCAAACAACAACTAAGCTGCGCAAGTCAAGTAGACAAGTCACGAAGCCCCGCCTACCTACGGGACTACGTTACGTAGGACCGAACCAAGAGGGGAGGGTGTTCTGTACAAGTCAATTTACATACTCGTAGCCCGCGTCGCGATTGGTTAAGGCGCAGCGCGACCGGATTGGTCGAGCGAGCCGCACTGATTGTTCTCGCTGCGAATCCCCGCGATTGGTGGAAACTAATCGCGGGAGATTCAAGCGGTGTCATTGGTCATGATCGCCGCGGCTCGAGAATAAAAAGCCGCAGTTTTTCCCTCTTGCTTAAGCTGTATCAGGAGCCAATAAAGAGCTGAAACCAAGTCACTGACTCCGAGCTTCCTTCTCGACGGACACGACAGAATGGATAACATTAAGAAATGCTAGATTGCTGACATTAGAAGGACATGATCTGTTGTTGGGGTGGCATGCTTTTTTATGGTATAAAGAAACTAAAACACAGGGGTACTTTAGAAGACATTATATATGGGAGTCTCTGTGGTTAAACTGGGAGAAGACTAAAAGGCAATGTTATTTGGAAATTCCAGTCTGGCTATCGACCATTGAAGCTTTTTCTTATCCTATAATATACAAAAAGGAACAAACAGTTAGATATGGTGAAATATTGAATGAAAAGGGTGAATTAAATCTATGCAAAAATTAGAAGAACATGGTATAAAGATGAATTGGTTTTCATATGCGCAAATACATTCAAGGTATGATAAAGATGCTAAAACAGAAGGTTTCTGTGATAAATTGACTGATTTAGATAAGATTTTGACAGGTACTGATGAAAAGGTGATTAAAAAATTGTATGGATATCTATTAGAAATTAAACTAGAAGAAGAACAAGTTAAAGAAACAATGATTGCTTGGGGGAAGAATTTTGGATATGGGATTGATCTATAGAAATGGCAAAAATTGTGGTCTCAAAATTATAAAATGACATTGTCAATAGCATATAAAGAAAATTTGTATAAGATGTTTTACAGGTGGCATTTCCCCCCAACAAGAATAGCAAGAATGTTCAAGAATAAATCTGAATTTTTTTTGGAAATGTCATCAAGTACCTGGCTCATATTACCATATGTGGTGGACTTGTGCAGATGCCAAAAAATATTGGACTAAAATCCACACATGGTTGGAAAAAATGACAAAAAAGCATATAGACTTGAAACCAGAGATATTTTTACTGGGAATTTTACCTGAAATATATAGTAAAGAATTAAAATACCTGATTGTAAATGTATTAACAGCGGCTAGGATTGTATTTGCCAAAAACTGGAAAAATGAGAAAGTACCATCACAGGAGGAAATTATTAAGAAAATATTGGAATGTGCTGAAATGAGTAGATTGACATTTGAAATCAGAGAACAAGATGATAAACAATTTTATAAAATTTGGGATCTATTCTATCAATGGTTAGACAATAAAACATGGTAATGAAATATATAGATTTCTAGAACATGATGAATATATAAAAATGTATTTTTTTTATTATATCTACCAAATGATTGTAAGATAGATCTGAGATGATAATATGAACTGTCACAAAACAAATTAAATAAAATATAGATTATCTTGTAAAACATGAATGAATAATAGTATAGTCAAATGATTAATAATGATATTAATGTATTTAGGAATATTTGATTGACAATATGAGAATATATACAATGTAACTGTAATTCAAGACTACGAAGTGGAAACACAAAACAATTTGTAAACCAACCGACACACTGTATGTATATATATGGAAGATGGCTTGATGTTTTTATGTTTTGTTTGTCTATGTTTGTCTTAAAAAACAATAAAACTTTATAAAAAAAAGAGTAGGATTTAATATAAATATACAGGCATATCTCATATTGGGGATCATCAGGAAAGGAACATAAATAACATATCATGCAAATTTTGGTATTTAAAAAAATGCCCAATATTCTAGATCAGGGGTGTCAAACTCAATGACATTGAAGGCCGCATCAAGGTTGTGTTTGACCTGGGGGGGGGGCTGGGAGGGCATGACCAGCTTGACATCACTCAGGTGAGGGTGGTGGTGGTCTGGGTGGGGCTGGGTGGATACACTTTTGCTGGTAGTTTGGTTTGCTAGCATTCTGCCAGCAAAAACAGAGCTCGAGGGGCACTCTGTCCCCCCCCAGACTCTGTTTTCAGCTGTGATGGCCTCCTGCAGCACTCTGCCAGTGAAAATGGAGGCAGGGGGCCATGCACGGCCCTCCCGAGCTCCGTTTTTGCTGACAGAGGCACAATGGGATGGTCCTTTGCTGTTTCCAGGGTGGCTCGTGGGCAGTTCTAAGCACCCTGTGGACCGGATCCTGCCCCCCGGACCTTGAGTTTGATACCCAGGGGTGGGATTCAAATTTTTTAACAACCGGTTCTGTGGGCGTGGCTTAGTTGGTAGGCGTGGCTTGGTGGTCATGTTAGTGGTTGGGCGTGGCCAGTTCAATATCACTCACATTGAGGCACGCATCTCCTCGCCTGGCCTCTCATGACTGTGGGGATGCTGCAACAGTTGTAAGTGTGAAAAATGGTCATAAATCACTTTTTTCAGTGCCATTGTAACTTTGAATGGTCACTCCACAGAAGCAAAATACCAGCAAAGGAGGGGGGGGGAAACTCCAGAGACATTCCTGGGACAGGAAGTCTAGTCCTGCCAAGAATGTAATAAGGGTTAACGGAAGGCAGTTTCTGTAAGCAACACCAGAATGTTTCCTTCCTGCCTTTCTTACAGGATTAGGCCAGTAATTTCTTCTAACAACCAGTTCTCCTAACTGCTTAGAATGTTAACAACCGCTTCTAGCAAATAGGTGCGAACCAGTAGAATCCCACCCCTGTTGATACCCCTGTTCTAGATGGACATTGAACTTTTACTTGCTCTGCACCCTCTTCCAGTTTGCATCTAACAGTAAATGCAAATATGTCTTTGCTACTTCTTCGTTTGCTGTCATGTTCATAAGTCGTTACCTTCATCTCATTGCAGCCCATGAATGAAATAGGGATAGGTTGCCCTTACATGCACCAGTGCTAAAATAATGTTTCTCTTGTTAAGTGGACAGCCTCCAACACGCTCAGGGTTGAATCCATTTCCATGTTGACTGCCATCCAGACAGAAACCTGGCCCACACTGTGGCCTAAATGGAGAAAGGTTGAAATCTGGAGTAGGGGTTATGAAGCCAGCTTCATTTTCAGCTGATACATATACATGGGAAGCAAGTAGCAAGAGGCTGCAGCGATAAAAACCCCAAGTGATGCCAAAGGGAACAGCACATTTCTGCCATATCTTTCTTCCTATTCAAGAATGAATGGACAGCAGTTGAATTTAGCAGTGGGAAAAGGCCCTTTGTAATGGGAAACTCATTGTCATGGCTATTTTAATCTGGGTTCTCACTTGTTCATGTTTTTCTACCTGTTCCATTTTAGGTTTCCAAAAAGTCCCATCAATTTCTTTCTGAGTTTGAGTTACTCAACTGAGAAAGTTAATTGCAATTGAGCATTTGGTTTCTCACTGCATTATATAAAAGATGTGATTTGCCACTGAAACATGAACAAGGTAATAAGGTGCCACTCAGCAAATTAGGCCACTGTAATCCAAAGCACATTCTGAACTGCAGAATAGGTTTAAAATGGCTTACTTGAAATTTAAACAGTTAAATTGAAAGTTAAATATTTACATTTTTAAAAAATTGCTTAAACAAAAATAGACATATTGTTTAATTCTTATGAGAATATATATTTCAACCAAATATTTTGGTAAATAAGGACTGAATTGCTCACATTCAAATAAATGCTTACTTATGTTCAAGGTAATAATGAAGATGAGTTGCAATTGTTACATATATATTTTATAGTGATAGCTACATGACTACCCTAATTATTTACATGGGATACCCTATTTGCCATATGTATGACAGAGTCAATCTTTCATATGTCATATTCTTCTGTGAAATATCTGATTCAAAAGGCTTCTACAGAAGAGGTGAGAGCTGATAGTCTTTTTTAAGTAAAATACAATGAACATAAGATTGACCTGATGTCCAAACATCTATTTCAGTCTATGCCAGTGGTGGCTAACCTTTTTGGGCTCCTGTGCCAAAAATTGTGTGCGCGCTTGCACGCTTGTGCTCGCATGATAGCACCCAGAAGGCAATGCGTGTCCCCCATGCCCCCTACGCATGTGCGCACAATCCCCACCCATCCCCGCTGCTTCTTTACCTGCACTGCGCCTCACAGCTGATTTTTGGCTGGTTTTGAGGTCTTTTTTGGCCTCCCAAAGGCTTGAGGAAGGCCTCTGCAGGCTTTGCAGCTGAAAACTAGCCCCATTTCATCACTTCCTGTATTTTTGGAAAAACAGGAAATGATGAAACGGGGCTAGTTTTTGGCCTGCAAAGCCTGCAGAAGCCTACAGAAGCCTTCCTCAAGCCTTTGGGAGGCCAAAAAAGGCCTCAAACCCACAAAAAAACCAGCTGTGAGGCACGCCCATGTGCAATGAGGTAAGTTTGCCTGCAACTCACGTGCCAGCACAAATGGCTCTGCGTGCCACCTGTGACACGTGTGCCATAGGTTCGCCATCACGGGTCTATGCAATGTGGGTCGTGTATTGCTGTAGGGCTATAGTTCCAATTGTATCCAACTAGAAGATTGGGGTGATAGAAGATGCCCAACATTTTTGGAGAATATGAAGATCAGAAAAGCATATTTAATTCATTATTTTGCTCCTAAATGGGTAGTCCTATACTTAATGCCACAAATGAGCCCAAAATTTTTGTTCCTAACTGAACTATTTGTTAAGTGAGCTTTGCCCCTTTTTATGACCTTCCTTGCCACAGTTGTAAAGTGAATCACTCCAATTGTTAAGTTAGTGACACAGTTGTTAAGTGAATCTGGCTTCCCCATTGACTTTGTCAGAAGCTCACAAAAGGTGATTACATGACCCTTGGACACTGCAGCCATCATAAATATGAGTCAGTTGCCAAGCGTTTTAATGTTGATCACATGACCATGGGGATGGTTGTGTGAATGGTTGTGTGAAAAGCGGTCATAAGTCACTTTTTCCTGTGCCATTGTAACTTTAAAAGGACACTAAATGAACTGTCCTAAGTTACAGACTACCTCTAATGATCAAGTAAACATTGGCTCTTCCATTATGTCAACCCTTTAAAGCAGACTAGGTAAAAAAAACAGACTCCACAAGAAATACAACTGAAATACAACTGAAATACAACTGTTTGGACTATCGTAACAGAATCTTGAAAAACTGATAGCATATCCCCTTCACTCCCTTTCATATTAAAAAGAGTTGTTTGACCATTTTAAAGTTTCTTATTTATACTTTCTTGATTTCCCATTTGGACATCAGAATTTCCTAATAGTCTTAACTCATGTTTTGCATATCTTCTCTAAGGTCTATGTTGCACTACAACTGGGGAAGGGAGTTGTTTGGTTTTTTTACTTTGTGATACTCTATCACAGAAATGTGTAGTTTGGCTTCCTATCAGGTATGTGAACCTGTTTTATAACAGAATAGAGACAATCATAATTCCATATTATGGGTTAATTTTTGCTAAAAACAAATTCACCAAAACCAGCTTCTTCACAGTAACAATAGCAGGATTGTAGCCAGAAAGTAAGTTAGCCAATTGAAACCTAGCAGAGTTTGGCATTGAGTTTCTACCAATAACACTGAAATAAATATTAGCAGTTTTTGCAAAAGCTTATGCTTCTTGGTTCATAGGGTTTCTATTAGTGATGAATATTACAAAACAGGCATGTATGCTTGTTGTAAGGTAGAAGACCAGAGGAAATTAAGTAATCCATAGAAATAACATATTATGACCTGTTTGAGGTAGGAGCTAATGTAATCCTTAATGCTATAGAGCTTATCCTTGACTTATGACCACAATTGTGCCCAAAATGTTTAATGCTAAGTGAGACAATTGCTAAGTGAGTTTTGCCCCATTTTACAACCCTTCTTGTCACAGTTGGTAAGTGAATTATTGCAGTTGTGAAGTTAGCAACGTATTTGTTAAGTGAATCTGGTCTCACCATTGACTTTGGTTCTCAGAAGATCACAGGACTCCAGGGTTCTCAGATGATCACAGGACTCCAGGGCACTAAACCCATCATAAATACGAACCCTGGTTACCAAGCATCTGAATTTTGATTACATGACCATGGGAATGCTACAATGGTCATAAATGTGAGAAACAGACATCAAGTCACTTTTTCAGTGCCACTGTAACTTTGTCAATAAATGATAGTTGTAAACTGAGGTTTACCTGTATGCAATAAACAAAAAGTTTGTGTATCTGTTAAAAATGGGAACATTCTCTACGTGTGCATAAAATGACAATCGAGGCTTGTGAGCACATCCATTGGGCCCAAGATGCTGACTATGAAGAAAAAACAAAAAATACAGTAAGGTTCTTTAGGCAAAAATAAAGAAACCATTAGAACACTTATTTTTTGCAAGTCTCACTCTCACTGCCAAATGATTATTTTTAATGTCATTCTGTATTAATTATTTGTACAGCCTTGCTCTCAATGTGAAAGAGGGTAAAATATAACATTTTCAAAAGTTACATGTTATAATTTCTCAAATAAATCTCATGTGAATGCTTCCCTCCTTCCTCAACCTTACACAAACAGAAATTTAGAATACCAGGAAGAAGTATTTTAATACAATCTGCTTCCTTTTTCCTTGTAAGGTTCAGTATATGTGTGCATTTCTCTATATCTTTCCTCTTTAGAACCATCTCAAAAGGATGAAGAGGAGGTTTTATAGAAGACCTAAATTTGCCCCAATACATAAACATATACCAGCCAATATGGATTTAACTGAACAACAGTAAGAATCTTAGCAAGGTATGAAAAATCTGGTTGCATTACCACATCAAACACTACTGATATGCATTTTGTGGTTTGTTCATTCCCTCTTTAAGTTAGCCTAAAAGAGAAAGGCAGTTTGTAAATGAGAAGATCAGTGTCCCTATAAGTCAGACTACAGGATTTTAATTATCCATTCTTATCATCATATCTGATGTTTCCCAAAGAGCAAAACCTTGTTGCAAGGCTTAGAAAAGAGCAAAATGTTGTTTTTAGTTTTACATACTTGCCTGTACTAATATAGATGGGGTGGGGAGTGTTGTATCTGATTTAGCTCCAGAAATTCCATAATAAAATATAGTGGTTTGGAGCCAGAAAGCTAAGCCTTTGGTGGAGTGAAAAGCCTGCAAACCAAGCAGGGGCATTTTTGTTAATTAACTTCAGATAAAATGTCACTTGCAAAGGACTTGGCTATGAAACTAACCTTTTAGTGGATTGATGAAAGTAAGTCAACTGTGGGAGTGCCTGAGATATTTTCCTAATATCAGATGCAGTATGTAACAGGGAATGTCTGGGCTTGATTTTAGCTTGTGTTTTTTTTTCAACATGGGGAGCAGATGGATTAATTATTACACTTTAAATTTTAAGTACCTATGATATATTGCAAAAATAGTTGCTGCAGTTGGGTCTTCTCCTGTCACAAACTGGCTAGTTACAAAATTAGAGTACTAAATTACAAAAATAAAAAGTCAAGATTTACTAAAATTTTACTTGCCACTCATTCTAGCTTCCTTCCACAGACATTCTCTATCATTCCCATAGTTTCATTATGTGGGCATACTTGAACACAGAACATTAGCATACCACAGCTTCCCATATACTAAAGCTTTCAATCCCATTTGGAGACCAAAGACATTCTTGGTAATATCTGACCTAAATCAGCAGTGGTAAATATCAGTCATTTTTACCCTATATGTCATGTTGGGCATTCTTGATATCAAAGATGTCATAATAAACTACGTTTTTTTGTTATTCAAAAACTAGCTTTATCTGTCTCTAAAACTAACAACCTCACAAGATGACAAATGGTAGCAATGGATAGAAAAGATAGAAGTTATGTTATGCTTGGAGCTGCCAGATCTGCATTGCAAAAATCTGGACAAGAACTAGCTGGCAGTAAATAGATGTCAAAAATACTAAATTTCTGCTGTCATCTACTAGGCACATAGTAGTTTAGTCCAGATCTGATAGCTGATTGATTGTTTGAGGAACCACTTTAGGCCTAACCTCTGCTTTGATTTATGTCTTTTTGTAAAAAAAAAAAAAAAACAACACACACACACACACAAACAACCCTTTAGTACACAGAGTACTAAAACTGAAAGTGGCCAAGAGTTTGCCTAATTTTGAAAAGAAGGAACAAAAGTCAAATATTTTAAGTGATCCTGCTCTCATAGTTTGTCTTCATATGAGAGTTTTTGTTATATCTGAATTCAAAGATAAAGTAATCCACAGCCTAATCTGGCTTTTACTGGCAATTAATCAGGTTCTCAGCCAAAAATTAGCGGCCACTCCCTACCCATGTAGTTGTACTTGGCTCCCTTGTGTTTATCTATTTAGTAGGATGAGGTCAATCAGAGTATGAATGAGCTCCTAATTTTACTATTTTTTCCATATCTAGTTATTAAGATAGATTATGATTTCTGAAGCAAGCCACAGGATGATTGCGAAAAACATTTTGGCGCTTCTCAGAGCTCTGAGACATGCAATGTACTAAATTATTTATAGTTTATTAAGTTTATTCCTACAAATGTTTTTTTCTTTATTTGCATCTAAGCATGGCTCAAACATGCTGTAGCTACATGTATTTTCAGCCAAGTCTATGTGACATTGTTTTAGCCTCATCTCCAGCTCATAAATAAGACAGACATAAGTTGCCCTTTCCTATATCCCCATTAAAGTAGCATTTTCCTCTTTTTCTGATAAATTCAATGGCAGTTTAATGGTTTTATGTCAGGGTTTCTCAGCCATTACCTTACAGGAAAATTAGGTGATTGGCAGAGATGTGGAACAGAGGCAATAGAGGTAGAATAATGATCAGCCAATTTGTTGTTAGCATTTTATATCGCTCAAGAGTGTGCCGAGAATATTTCAAATTTTCTGTTTCTTCTATATAAACAATACAATTTTCTTCAAATATTATTCTATTTTGTCACTTTAAAATGTTTGTGTTAATTGGAAGTGGAAAAAAACCCAGTGTTATTTAGTAAAACTGTGTTCACTTGAGAACAATATTTTTCTCAAAAAATTATATTTGGCTTCCTTACTTAATGAACCATTGGCTTCCATTAGTAGAAAACTCTATTAATAATTATGCATTGTGAACATATGCACATTAAAAAGACCTAAATCCGGCATTATGGGGTCAGTTTTTCCAGTCAAGTTTTTCCAATCAAGTATTGTAGTGCATGTCTGTGCAAACATTTAACTGTAGATGCAGTTTCATATAGTTTTTGCCTTCTTTAAAAAAAGTCCTTTAAAAGTTGGAAATTGATTTTTCCCTGGTAATCTGCTATGTGGGAGAAGAAGAGTTTGTATGAAAGGAAAAGGGGAATATCAGAGACAAAAAGAATGAGTTGCCTTGTTCTTTTTTATAACTCTGACTTCACTCATTCAGAGCAAAAAAAAGGTGCACATTCCTAATGGTTTAATTGATTGGTAACATTTCCATTTTAAAAAGTGAACACTGCCCAATTCCAAGTACATTATCTTTTCCCAACTTTGGCCCACACAACATGTTGAACTTTGCTTCCCATAATTCTCTGATAACATGGTCCTTTATACAGCTGCAATTCTCCAACCAGATGTGAAGTCTTATCTGGCTCTCTGCTAAATTTGTTTTTTGTAGTAGTAGCAGGAACTAGAATTTGAAGGTCATTACTTGCTGTATCTGGTACTGGGAGCTAGAGATCATCCAATCAGCTTTTCAAACTAAAACATTAAATAATTGTCTCTCCATATTTTTCTGGAAAATTATGTATCCAGTTGTGACTCTATGACATCTTACATAGAGAGTGACTAGACATTGGGAGACCAGGAAGTTAAGTCCTGCCTCAGTTATGAAAACTAACTGGGTTGCCTTGGGCTAGTCACTTTTTCTCAGCCCAACCAGGGGTGGGATTCTACCAGTTTGCACCTATTCGCTAGAACCAGTTGTTAATATTCTAAGCAGTTCAGAGAACCGGTTGATAGAAGAAATTACTGGCCTAATCCTGTAAGGAAGGCAGGAAGGAAACATTCTGGTGTTGCTTACAGAAACTGCCTGTCCATTAACCCTTATTACATTCTTGGCAGGACTAGACTTCCTGTCTCAGGAATGTCTCTGGAGTTTTTCCCCCCTCCTTTGCTGGTACTTTGCTTGTGTGGAGTGACCATTCAAAGTTACAATGGCACTGAAAAAAGTGACTTATGACCATTTTTCACACTTACGACTGTTGCAGCATCCCCACAGTCATGAGAGGCCAGGCGAGGAGATGGTGCCTTGATGTGAATGATATTGAGTTGGCCACGCCCAACCAATAACATGACCACCAAGCCACGTCCATCCAGTCACATGGTCATGCCAATAACATGTCACCAAGCCACGCCCACCAACTAAGCCACGCCACAGAACCAGTTGTTAAAAAAATTGGATCCCACCCCTGAGCCCAACCCACCTCACAGAGTTGTTGTGAGGAAAATAGGAGACGGAATACTTTTGCTTCCTTACTTGCAGTAATAAGAAAGATGAGATACAAATAAATAAAAATATACTATATAATCTAGAATATATTCTATCAGAATAGAACATTCTATTCAATATTTTGTGATCACTGTTCTGTATAATATTTATATAACCTTGAAGCTCTTGCTCTTGGCCCCATTGGATACAGATTGGTGACTCACTATTCAAATCTGCTAGTTTTGATCAGAAACAGTTGTTGGAAACTCTCAGGTTGTTGCCATTTATTGGATGTGTTTTCTACCAAAGCACTTACACCGTATACTCTGTAAGAGCACTATCAGTACTAGTGTACTGCAGTTATTTCAAAGTGGGTTATATTTTTTGACAAATCAAAAATCTTTTATACTGTATAAATACCCATGTACTTTTTAAACATATGCTTAAGCATACATGGACATATTTTGTAACAGTCCAGAGGTAACACTGAAAAATAAGGAAAACAAGATGTATTTTTGTTAAGCAATAAGAACTACATAATTGGTTACAAAGAAGTCTAAAGTCACAATAGATACAGCATACTACATTTGTTAAATATGAAGCCAAAAGTGCATCTAACTCTCTTGAAACATCTAACTTTCTTGAAACCTAACTGCTAATACAGGGTTGAAACTGTGCTGCATGCTTGCTAATTCTTTGCTGCTACACTGCTATCTTGCTATGCTCAGCAGCACTTAAATTCTTCTACAAGACACAGGGCTGCTTCTTCAGCAGAATAATTATATACAAAATTGCATTGTTAGTGTTATCTTCTCAGGACCTCCCCTCCTAAATAAACGTGTGGAAGAGCTTTTAGCAGTGCATTCACCTTTAAAATGATTATGTAGTCATACAATGCTAATATAGGTTCCCATTGCTTGCAAAGTTTATAGGAGGTAGACAAGGTGATAGGCCTTCTCCATGATAATCCCCACTTGTAGATCTCTCTCCCTACTCCAGCCAGTAAGTATATATAATCCCCTAACTTGTTAATATTCTATAAACTAGTTAAATCTGAATTGTTTCAGTGGGCCTTTGGTACCTAACTGATTTAAGGGACAGCAAATCTATGATTTTATTGTTTTATTTCATTGGTGTTGTATGGCACCCAGAATTGTTGGGATTACAATGGATTATGGGTATTTTAAATAAGTAAATACTTTTCATTACAAGAAAGCAATCAATTGTGTTATCTCCCTGTAGGTTGCTGCCAGCAATTCTGGCTTTGTAGAACCTGTTATTGAATTCCTACATGTTTCTGAATTCCAATCAGTCTAGTCAATAGTCTGAAATGATGGAAGGTCTTGAAAAAAGCAATGTTTATTTATAAATTTATGAACCATTTCAGTCAAAATTATCCTGTTATATAAAAGCAGTAGCCATAATTTCATAATAACATAATAACCAGTAGTGGGATTCAATTCAACTGGTGTAACAACCGGTTTGCTGAATGTGGTACATTTGAAAACAGCTCTAAAACTTACCTTGAACTGCAGCCCCGGTGAGTAAAATAGCTGAGGCATGGCAATCCGCTCTGCCGCGCCTATCAGCTGGGCTTCAAACAAAGGAAATATAGGGCAGCCTAGCACAGAGGTGGGTGGGCGAGGCCAACTCACTACTGGAGCTACCGGTTCAAGCGAACCGGTCTGTACCGGTCTGGATCTGGATTTAGGGAATTGCCTCCCACTAGTTGTGTCTAGCTATCCCATTAGATCCAGCAGGCAAGGTATGTTATGGGTCCTACCCAGTAGTGAGTGCCATCTGCCTGGGTCCAGGAAGAGAGACTTTCAGTCATGGCACCCACTCTGTGGAACACCAATCTCCCAGAAATCAGACTAGCTCCCACCTTGCTAGTTTTTTTGTAAGGCCTTGAAGACATGGTTATGGCACAGTGCATAGAGATTGGAATATATGGCAGGGCCTGTAAGATCACCATCTGGAACTTAGATTTTGATGTTATAGTTTATCCATAACAATGTAAATACTGATTACGATTATAGTATTTGTTGTTATGCTGTTCAGGTTGTATAAATACAATGAATAATTATAGTAAGGGTCATACGTAATATTGTTTTCCTAGTACCAGGAGCTATGTAGCATTCAAGTATTAAAGGCCTTTTGGAAGGTCATGTTCTTATTTTGAGGGCATTCCAGGGAGTTCATGTTTACCAGTGACCAAAACACCAGATGAGAGGAAGATCTGGAATCTCGTCATTATTTTCAAGTTTCCTTTAACTACTGCTTTTAAAAGGCTACAGAGGTGACTCTGATCTAGTTGAAAAATAATTACCAGTATGTTTAATTTTCAGTTATTGCATTTAATTTTCATTTATGACTCATTTGAGTCGTTGCAGAATTGTAGTATGAAAGTTTTAAAAGTGCAGAGGCCATTTCAGTTAAGCCATTCAAACAAGCTGAATTTAATATTAGCATTAACTATTTGAAAAAGTCTCAGCCAGTTTTTTAAAAAAAATGGTTCAAAAATCTGTAGAAAAATTACCATAGAGAAAAAACAGATCTATACAATTATTTTTCAGTTTGTTCATATTCCATCTTCATCCTTGGCCTATGCTCTAAAAAAGAAAGAAAATGTACAACAGCCACAAAAGATATACTTAAAATGTCAGGCTAAATAAATGTTTGAAGCAAGGAATAAGCTTTGGGGTTATTATAACATCAAATTATGTGATATTTAAATTATTGCAATATGCATTTTTGTTGCATTATGCCATCATGATTAGAACAGATGTTCAAATTAACTACTGATGGTCTAATTTATTTTATTTCCAAGGCAAGTGGCCTCAACACCAGCCCCATCCTGATTAAATATCATGATAGCACCTAGCACATACAAACTCTGGAGACAGAAAGTATAACATTCATTTTAATTCTTAACATTTCTTAAATGGTACCATGGCCCATAATGAAAATTGAATCTTATTCCCCCAGATTTCTCTCTTGCTCCCCCTCCAGTTTGAGTAATGCAGCATACAAACTGAAGCTTATAATATTTGCTATCTATTTGTAATTTCTTTTTCCTAGTGTACCACATCAAAAGACTTTTTATTTGCTAATCATCGCTAATCGACCTGAAAATATATTCCACTGTTTCTCTATGTTATCCTACAGCAGCAGCCCCCAATCTTTTGGGCACCAGGGATTGGTTCCATGGGAAAGGACCGGAGGAGGGCAAAACCAGTGGTTTTGCATGCTGCCTGCATCCTGCGGATGGGGTTTTGTTTGTGTCGCAGCTGGTCCATGGACCAGGGATTGGGACTTCTAATCTACAGATCTCAAAAGCTTTCAGCAAAAAGTTGAACATGTGCTTATGATTTTGGAGCTTTCAAAGGGCACTTGCAGCCCATAAAGGCTTTGCTTGCAATAACCAATAGCTGAGCATAAAGAAATCCAGCCAATCAGTGTTCACCCTTTCTAACCAGCAGTGATGGAGTTTGAGGTTCCAGGAGAGTGGAAATATTTTCAATCCCCCACCTAACATAGACCATCACTTAATAGGGTTGACCACACTGGATATGAAGTCATTGTTGGTAGAATATTATGAATATTATGATGTGAATTAACTTCTTTTCAAAACCAGTGGCCCATCTGTTTAAAGTATGCTTGATTTATACATATTATACTGCATGACCTTCCATTCCACCCAAGTGTACAAATACATGTATCATCTCTCATCTTTTTATATATAATAATTATTATTCCACTATTTACCAGAATAGTCCAAAGAGAAGGGAGGAGACGGCAAAAGAGCATGACGGCAATACAATTGTGCAATATACTTTTTGTTTTTGTTTTTGGATCACTTAAATTGTGTGGTTATGGTTGGCATCTTGACTTTTTGATCCTCGATAGATCTTCTTGTTCTGCAAAATTCTGGATTTTTTTAAAAATGAGAGCAGAAACAAAACTCCAGCTTGCAACTACTGTAATAGTATATTTATTTCTAATATTTAAATATATTAGCAAAATTTTTTTTCAATGTTCTCACTTCCTGATTTATTATTTCCCATAATAATCACAGTTTTAACAATAATAATAATAATGCCCTCAGCACAGATTACTGCACTTAGAACAAAGTTCCAAGGCTTTATATGTAACAAAGAGAATTATTAATATATGACATAAGAGAAACCTAACCTTCAGTGGTAGATAATTAAAATTCAAGACATTAAAATTTCTTTTTAATATTAGTGCCTGTATATTGAAAGAGTTTATTTATATGGTATAAAAATTAACCATCTTGTCTCTTTTGCTCCTGGATCATGTTCATATCTTTTTTCTCAATCCTGCTTCAAACTAAATAAGTACCACAAAGCTTGGCTTGGTACTAACGGCACAAGAGGATTCTGGGCTATTATTTGCAATAGATTAGCCCTCATTTCAGAAAGAGCATATGAGAAAAGAATTTGTGGTTTAAATTACATCCCAGTACGGGCCTGGCTTGAGGAGAGCATACTGAATGCTCCCATTTCCGTAAAAGCCTTATTCACACAAGTGTCTATGAAGAATACCTTAGTTTAAGAATTTTCTGAAGAATATTCTTCTTCCAGTAAGTATTATATAATTTAACATTGCTGTAAGCCTACACTGCTTTCAGAAGCAATATGTACCAACAAGCATTATTCTACTGCTTATCTGCTATTTGGAGAACTAGCCCATTTGTCTTATTCACCATCTTCTTATTCTAAATGAAATTTCCCCTGGCACACAACTATATATCCAAATATTAAAAAGCTGAGAAAAGATAATTTATAAAGTCTTCTCATTAATATTAAATAGAGTACATCAAGCAAAAAGTTTCAGCAAGACCCATATAATATATTTTAATTCTAAGATGTTTTGTTTCTTTGTTTTCCGAAGTAACCGATAACGAAAAAATAAGTAGAAAAGCAGACAATTATGGCAACATATGTCTGTAGTGCTAATAAAGATTATGACTGTTCTTTATGAAGCTCTGATAGCAACTACTTACCAAAAAAAATCCCAACTGCAAGTCTTGATATTTTTTGCTGCACTTAATTTTATTTTGCTCAACAGGTCCAGCTGTTTAATATCTTATAAACAAAAGGAAAAGGAATTATTTGAAACAAAACACCTAATTCAATTTGCTTCAACATATGAAATATGAGCCAGTACTTCCTTTGATATGATGGGGTTTTATTACATTTGATCTTTCAGAATATTGACTTTTATCTTTCTATCATAAAATAAAAATAATAGGTCAAGTGGTGCCTCTGGGTAAGAAAGATATTATGGTATAATGTGTTTGTGAAAAACAGGCTGCTTCACAGATCTAGGAAGTGTTATTCAGCGGGAAAAATACAGTACATTTCCAGATAGATGTGAGCAGAAGTAAACATAGAAGTTACATCAAAATGAAACATTGAATGCACAGTTTCTTCGTGATAATGACTGTTTACAAAATATCTATAAGGGTTATTCAGGAAACTGGTGGATATAAGGATTGTAATAATATCTCTTTGTTTCTGTGACATAAATTGTAACAGTTGATGAGATTGAGGATGGGTGTTGAGATGGCCTTGTTCTTCTAAAATTAAGGCTAGTCTGCAACAGTTCCAACTGACGCCTTTCATTATGGTAACTAATAAGCAAGAATCCTTATAACAACTGCATGTTAGGTTTTAAACTGGAGTGAGCAACTACCCTCTAATGATTAAGTCACCTTAAAAAAATTCAATAATCTTTTTCGCTCTGAGAAATCAAAGATCCAGTTTCATTGTCTTCTTATTAGTAGAAGATTCGGTGTTTTGTGTGTATGAATGAATGTGTACAGCATTACAAATTTTAATTCTGCATTATTAAAAAAAAAGTATGTGTGTGTTTGAGAAAAATTCTCCAAGAGATTATTGAGGTCAGCCAATTTCCCATCTCTGTCTTAGGTTTAGTGAGGATGCCCCCTCCCATAGCACTTTTTCTTTTCTTCAAATTTTTCCCCCTTTGTTCTTTTCGGTTCAGTTGCCTTTAAGGAAAAAGAAGCAGAGCGGTGACAGCAGTAATAAGAACATATACCCAATATATCTCATCTAATAAAAGTGCTTCTTTTCTTTCTCAGAACATTTGATTATTATAAATGAGCAAAGCATAATTGTCAATGATTTCTGACTCTGGCAGTTAGAAGGCATTTGTGACTGCACAACTGAAGCTCCATCCTTTTCTTCATATGCCATGTATGCAATGCACATTTAAAAGATTATACTCCTAGAGAAAACAATCTAGTTAAATTTATCTAAATACATTTTAAAGCTTTATTCTTCCCAGGAAAAAGAAGAAGAAAAGAAGAAATCGTTCAAATGTCAACAGGGAAAACATACTAATTATCTACCATTGAAGATTTGATTTCTCTTATGTCATATAGTAATAATTCTCTTTATTACATAAAGAGAACTTTGTTCTAAGTGCAGTGATTAATCCCATATGGCAAAATGGACAAAGGACAGGTTTAATATCCAAAGGAACATAAGACCGCATAAGTGTGGCAGTAATACAAATGACTGGGGCTGAAGGAGTCACAAATGTAAACTGTAAATTGTCATGTTTTCTTCAACATTATCTTAATGTCATTTTAATGATTGAATTATCTCAAATCTTGATCCCTTTTGTATGTTCCCTGATTCAAAATAATGAAAAATGCTTGGAAGAGTTGGAAGGGAGGATGCATATATATAGTTTCAAGTAAGTCTTGACTCCTAGTGACTATATGGACAAATCCTGGCAGGGTATTTGGCAATATTTTTGGAAGTGGTGTTTGCCCTTGCTGTCTTCCTAAGCTAAGAGAGAGAGACTGGCTCAAAGTCACTCATTTGCCTTCTCAGCTTAAGCAAGGACTAGAACTCAGATCTACCCTGCGTAGGACCATAAACATTAGTCCAAACTGTTAGGTTGGAAGACTATACACATCCTTAAAAACTTTAATTATTGTAAATATATTTATACCACAATGTAATAATAGCAGGACAGACTCAACCACCATATATGGAAGGCGGTTAGATCCAGACTGCCAAAATCCAGATAACCACTAGAGGACAGCAAATCTCATTGAGTGGGTATCTGGATTTTGGCAGCCTGAAGTTGATAGCCCTACATAAAACTGTATCTATTTCTATCTACAACAGAAAGGGGGGAAATCATAACCTGCCATGATTAAATATTCCTGAACTGTTCAATGAATGCAAAGGAGTTTCTATTGTACTGATTTAGTTTTATGATCAAAAGAAGCTCATTTTCAAACCACCTGCTGTTGTGTTAAAAATACTGCATTCAAGTTCATTATTCCAAAGGTCACATAATAAATTAATATCAATTTCACCTACCTTCAGTGGTGGTATGCTACCAGTTCCGACCGGTTCAGCCATAGTAAAAAAAAAGAAAAAGCCTCTGATGATCAGCTGAGGGGAAAAAATCCTCCGACAACCAGCTGAGAGAAGAAAGAAGAGAAAAGTGCAGGATCGGCTCCGACCCGCCCCTTCTTTTTCTTTATCCTCTCAGGTGATTGGCGCTGCAGGTCTCAGCTGGTGTGGGGAATGCTGCGCACGGGCGTTAGGCAAAGCACGCCCACCAAGCCACACCAGCAAACCGGTGGTAAAACAATTTGAATCCCACCACTGCCTATCTTGTACTCTTTCCGACAAACACAAGTTTTCAAAATAGCAGAAATATAAGTTGAACAGAGAAACAACACAAACACTTCACTCTTTCTACCCTCTTTCTAAGCTACATTCATTCAAAGTAAATTATATGCGTGCAAATGTTCAATCAAACATACCTATGTTAAATGTAAGTGGTCAAATATTGCTAAATAGTAGTGTGCAATATTTCTTATAGTATTCAAACAATATTAAATGCTCCAATTTCTTAATAATGTAGTGGTTGGAAAGTATTGTAAATACTCTAGACTAGAGTGTGCCAAACTAAATTATAACTCTAATTATATCAATAAATGAGCTTCTATTTTCTTCTTTCTTTCTCTCTTTATTACAATAGAACTTATATTGGTTGCTAAAAATACAGAAAGTTTCATAACATATGATTGCCTGATGCCCTTTGGCCTTTATTAATGTGGATATTTCAAAGTGTTCTAACAATTGTGTTAAAAGCATGAAATTCTTGTGACTCTGAATACATTTTGATTAACTATTGTCACATGCTGCCTATTAATAAATTAGATAAAAGGGAAAGTGGCAAATGGTCTAAGATATAAAGAGAAATATGTTTAGTAAAATATTAACTTATTTGTTATATATTATGGTTAAATGAGTGTTATTGATAGTTGTCAGCCTTTTTGTGGTATTTGAAGAAATCTACTGCATAGATCATTTAAGTAGCAAATGTTAAGACTATTTTATAGCCATTCCAAATCTTGCCAATATAATTGATATGCTTAACATAATAACAGTTTTAAGATTGAATCATACAAATTCCTTAATAACATTCTTACTTTCCTCTGAATATCTGATTCTTAATTTATAGGTATATTATTATAGCACATTTGCCAGTCTGCTGGTGCTGTTATGTTAAATTCACTAACAAATGTGTGCTGTTCAAAGGATGTACCTTTAGATTGGAAAAGGTAATTGAATGATTTATTTATACAAGATGTGTTTAGAGTTTTTTTCCCCACAGAAATCCACTTTATGAAACTTTTCTGAGCTTTTTCTATTTTAGCAGTTGAATTAAGACCAAGGATTGGCTAGGAGGAGACTGCCCTGCTACCACAAAGTCTGGGATCATATGGAGGGCAACCACTTTGCAGTCCAACACCTCCATAGTGCAAACCCTTACATGGAGATTATCCCATCTCTCTGAGGTCATCTAGAGGTGCTGGCTCTTCTCCTTTGCTCTTATTCAAAACCAAAACATTCTATCCTTGCTTCTAGTTACCATTAGTTGAAAGAGCTAATCTATTAGAGGGTCAGTTGTAGCAGAACTGGCATAAACATGAGAAAGTTTATATGGATTTGGAGCAGAGTGAGACTTTTTGATTTCCATGCTGGGGCTTCTGAATGGTCAGTTTTTCTAGGGGCTTTGCTTTTGCTTCCCAACCCTTTTTCTTACTCCAACTGTTGCAGCAACTCAAAAAGAGATATTGTTCGAGCTTCGTTTTTTAAATTCTGTTGGTTAGCTGTGGGAAAAGTCATTGGTGCATGGTGTACCCTGCCTATTTCTCAATATTCTGAAACCGGCAGAACTTAAGATAATGGAAAGTCATCTTTAGATAGTTTAGGAGGGATGGGTGTGTGTGGAAACTTTGCTCATCTGTAGAAAGTACCCAAAGAAAATTGGCTTCAAAAACATTCCTTTCCCCTTCATTATTCATAGTATTTTAAACACAATTTTCATTTGGCACTCTGCACATTTTCCCAATAGTCCTTCTATTTTTGTTTTGAAAAATTAAGGCACCATGCTTTTGATAAATAATACTTGCAGTCATATGTCTAAAAGCATTCCATGTGGCCCAAGTCAACTGTACCTCTAGCTTAGAGGAGAAGCAACATGATTCATTAGGTGTTTTGTAAGGCCTCACACAATATCCCTTTGTACCACGGAGGGAATTTGATTCATGATACCAAAGTGTCAAGGCAATTCACAGCACTGCTAGATATGGTAGAGCAATATAAATAAAGCAACATAGCAGCTTTGCTTTCCACAGCTTAGAAAGTCCTCCTGGATTCATAGCTGCTGCTCAGGAAATAGTTTGCCAGCTGTATTTGGCAATGGATTTGCCCAGATTTCTCTGCTACTGCTTAACAACTGGGACTTAGTAACTGTTCAAAGTTACAAAAGACCCCTCAAAAGCTACCTATCACCCAGTTCTGGAGCTGCAGATAGAGCTCATTGTAGTAATCCAAATAGGATATGACAAGGACATGAGTGACTGAACAAAGGGCCTCACAATCCAGAAAATGGCAGAGTTAGTTCTCTCCTAGTCACTCCTGCTACCTCTTCTTCAATGCCATTCCATCTTACTAAGGTTCAGCTGAAACCTCTTGTCTCCTATCCAGGCACTTACAGCCTCCAGGCATCACAAAAGGGCAGTCACAGCATCACTTGGATCATGAGGGATGAATATAAAAAACTGAGTATCATCATATCCCATGATGTCACATGATCTTACCCAGAGGCTTCATGTAGATTTTAAAAAGGAGCAGAGTATTGAGCCCTGTGGTATTGCACAAAGGAGCACTCATGGGTTGGACTTCTTGCTCCCTATCAACACCTACATGTTGGAACTGGATGTAGGAAAGAAACAGAACCAGCACAACACTGCTCCATCAAGTTCTAAAACCCTGCAGCTGGCCGAAAAGGATATCATGGACAATGGTATCAAAGGCTAGTGAAAGGTCAAGGAGGGCAAAAATTGATGCCCTGCCATCATCCTGCTCTTGCCAGAGACCATCCACAAATGTGACTAATGCCATTTCTGCCCCATAACCAGGCCTGATATCTGAATGAAAGGCGTCTAGATCAAGTGTCCCCAACCCCGCAGTCCATGGACCAGCACCAAGCCATGGCATGCCAGAAACCAGGCCGAGCAAAGAAGCAAAGCCCATCTGTGGGATGCTGGCAGCACATTGAAACCGTGTCCCCTCCAGTCCATTGAAAAACCTCTCTCAATTGAACCGATCCCTGGCTCCCTAAAAAAGGAAGGTGGGAGACTGGATGGAAATTATCCAGTAAGGTGGGATCTAATGATAGTTTCTTAAGGAAAGGGGGAAATACAACCTCTTTAAAGGATGTATTAATCATTTTATGCACCACCCAGAAGTCACCATCCTAGACGCTTTCTCAAACTAAGAGGGAAGGCATCTAATAAGCAAGTGGTTGCTCTAACAAACCCAAGTACCCTGTCCACTTCCTCAGGTCCAACAGGATCAAACTGCTCCCAAATAACAGGGTAAGGCCACTTCTCAGGCATCTCTAATAACTTGATTCATGTTTGGATGCCAACCAAGAGCAAATATGAGTGATTTTATCTGTTGGGTGTTGAGCAAACTCCTCCTTGTGGCCTTGAAATTGATTGTCTGAGTTCTCCTTCCTGAGGAGGGGCCAGATGACCTTGAACAGGGCCAACAAATGACACCTTGGATGTAATAAGCATGGAGAAATACTGGCATTTTGCCATTCTTACTGCCACAAGGTGGACCTTAAGAGCACTTTTAACCTGTGTTCGGTCAGATTCATTCTTAATTTTCCTGCAGTGGCACTTTAGCTGTCTAATGGCCCTTTTCAGCACCCTGAGATGTCATGGATTATTCCTGAAATGCTGCATAATTCTCTTAGTATATCACAGGTAGATGTATAAATTTGTTTTCCGCCTTTCTTTGTTTGAATACCAGCATACCAATAAAAAGCTACCAAGCAACACATAAAAATGGGCAGCAAGTGTGTGTTTTTGTTTTCTTTCCACAGTGATTTGGAAAGGAAAATAAATGGTCATCTAAAAATAATGCCTTCGTGCAGGAGGCTTTCTCCAATTTTCCACTGACCAACTGTTGCCAGGGCTTCTTAGCCTTAATATTAAGCAGAGAGCAGGCTCAGTACTTTTCCATGAAAGAGGCATCTTTTTTTCAGCAACATCCAATATCAGAAAAGGGCATATCTGGCTCAGCTTCAGAGACTAGCAACTGAAAATCCTCTTGCCAGTCATGTTGACTTTCTAAGCCTTTTATCAAATGGATGATTTTCATGCTTCAATAGCGCTTGAGAGGGGAAAACGAATAGGCGCCTGACAAGCTATTATTTGAAGGGAAAGTTATCACAGATAAGAGACTGCACCAGCTTCCCTTTGTAACAATCTGGACATGTTGAAACTTGAGCTCCTAAGATTCTCAGCCAACAAAATCAGCAGTCTTCATGTTTGAGAAATCTCAGAGTCACATTCCAATATCTTAGGATAAGGCTATACACGGGAAGGGCCAGGTGCAACATTTAGGCAGTGTTTCTCAACCTTGCTGGCTGGGGGATTCTGAGAGTTGGTCCATACATCTTAAAGTTGCTAAAGCAAGAGACACTGATTTAGAAAACAAACAGCTGAAAATCTGTACTTGTTTATAGTGTGGATTTGCAGTGAGGAATGATGTGATCTCAAAAAGTTAAGGATGGAAGAATTTGGAGAAACTTTATGAACAGTCCTCCTTGGGAAGCATTTTCACACATGAGGTGTAACTTGTCGTTGTGCAACTCTTGAGTGACAGGAATGGCATACTCCTGATTTACTACATTGGAGTCCTTTCAATATTTTTCTCCTTCTTGTATAATATTAAAGCTAGTGGGAGGCTGAGGTCAAATGAAAGCAGTACTTACGTTCACAGTGCACTCTTAAACTGACAAAGTCATTACCAGAAGCCAAATTAAAGACTAACAATATCAGTGTTTTTAAAAGGGAACTTGACAGTTTTGTAGAAAATGAAACAATCAATGGCAACAGAACTTTATACCTAAATATTGTCTCACAGAAGAACCAGAAGGAATTTTTAATTTTATAGATTTAATTAATTTTAATTAACTTTCTGTATGTATCTTTTATTATACCTATATTAGTTTGATTGTTACAGCCACCCAGAGTTAAATTGTATAAGATAGGTGGCCAAATACTGTAAACATTTCAATAAATGAACTTAATACCAGTTCCAGGAAACCTGAGTAGGAGGGTGCTATTGTTCTGCTGTGATATTCCACTGGGCACCTGATTGAAAATCAAGACAGTTTGGTCCAGCAAGGTTTTCTTATCCTCTAAAGGTCTCTTCCCACAACTATATGGTATGACTGCTTCTGATGGAGATAATGAAACACACATCAATAAACTATTAGAACCTAGATATATTATTTTGCAGACGTGATGATGAAGGAGTGGATGAGTTCAACATGACAACTAATGTCTGATGGATTGTATAATTCCAGTCCTTATTAATTCATGTATAAAGTATAATCCTTTTAGCTTTGTTCACTTAAATCCAAACCCCATAGGATATCAAATATATCACTTGCAGTTTCATGAAACTTCAAAGCTGCAGAATTAACAACAGAGATAGAAATGCTTAATCCTTCCTTCATCTGCCATTGCCCAAAGTAAAATCTCCCTTATCAGAATGGAAGGAAATCTTGCAGTAGCATCAGGATTAAAGTGTCACTTTGAAGAATATTATGTTGGGGGATTGTGACATGAAAATGAAACAGTTAATCCTCATTTCTCAAATGCAAAAAAAGAGGAAGATGTGCATATGGACACACACATTCATACTCTGTGTGTGTGTGTGTGTGTACGTTTCTGTATCTGTATTTGTTTTCGTAGATTTCGTAGATTCTGTATCTGTGTATTTATATATGCAGTTAAGTGAACAGCAAAAAAAACCCACATATAATGATTGAAGACTGAAAACAAAAACTAAAATAATTTCAATAATGCTACCTTGTATATATTGTAGTGTAGTGATTACAAGGATCTTCTATTTGAAGATAGATAGAATACAAATTCCTTGTGTGCCTAATCACACTTGGCCAATAAAAGAATTCTAATTCTAATAACAGAGTTGGAAGGGACCTTGGAGGTCTTCTAGTCCAACCCCCTGCTTAGGCAGGAAATCCTACACCACTTCAAGCAAATCATTATCCAATCTCTTCTTAAAAATTTACAGTGTTGGAGCATTTACAACTTCTGGAGGCAAGTTGTTCCACTGATTAATTGTTCTAACTATCAGGAAATTTCTCCTCAGTTCTAAGTTGCTTCTCCCCTTGATTAGTTTCCACCCATTGCTTCTTGTCCTATCCTCAGGTACTTTGGAGAATAGCTTGACTCTCTTCTTTTCTTCCTTCTTCTTTGGGAGACAAACAGTCAACAAACAAAAGCAACATTTTTTTAAAAAAAGGAAGGGATAAAAAAAATAAAGTTTAAACTTCAAGCAGCACAATATAAACATTCCGTGCTGAACGTATAAATTGGCTGTCCTGATCAGCATCACACAACAGCTTGACAACTTGCTTAGAAAAGAAAACCCCATGATCTACTACTGCTTCAAATGAGAATTTTCTGCTTAAATCTTGAAATTCTCTCTGGGGAAAGAATTCCAAGTATTAAAGATCATTAAAAAGTTTATAAAGAGGAATTATAATTTAATTAATACATTAATGAGATTTGAAAGAAAAAGGTTGAAATGATACCAATTTCCTAATTTGTACAAAAAACTACAGATTATATGCTAGAGCAAAAACAGAAATAAAACATTGATTTCTAGTTTAACCAGAGGCAGCAAGGAACAGAAAACCCCATATTTTTCCCAGTTTTGGTCTACAATCTTCAATGGAATTGTTCCGATTTCTGCCTCTTGGTTTAAAATGAATAGGAAAAATATGGCAGAGGTATCTCTGTATGTAACAAACACCAGGAGCATCTTTCCCTTGGCCATGTGGAGTGACAGTCTGTCAGGAGTGGATTGCAAGCAAGAGACATAGGTATGCCCAGAGATGTTCTGCAATAGGATCAGTAGTAAAGAAACAAACCAGTTGATCACCATTATTGGGGATCTGAAAATTTTGGGCTTTGAATGAAGCCTCTTTGCGTTGTTGTTATTATATTTTATAAAACATCAGCAAAGCCTCGTTGATTTTGTGAGATAACACTCATCCTTAAGAATTATTTCAAATCTATTCTCTTAGTTTATAGTTTATATTTATCTTGATGACTTCTTTTTATAAATTCCTTCTTTTTATAAATAAGGACAGAGGAAGAAAATAAAATTATTTTTATTTTCTCTCTAAAAAATGTTGATTGTCGTCAATCCAAATCCTCGAATTTGTATTCTATCTATAAGGAAAAGGTTCAAGTTATTTTAAGGGCCTTTTGATTTATATCATGTCTGCTGCACAGCTCAAAGGGTTTTTTTTTATAATGCATGTATTATCAAAGTTTAGCTTTGAAGTCCTACAGCTCAAAGCTGAGGCTGTTCATGAGACAATGTGTAATACAAAGACAACAACCTCCAGGGTATCAGTCAAATAAGTTATAAAAATAAAATATTTCATTATAAGTGAACTTTTGTTTTCAAACCATGGACTGTTTTTAAAAACTGAAAATGTTTTCCCATGATTTTGTGAACAAAGTAAATAACCACAAGACTCTGTATTATAAGGGACATATTGAAAAAGATGTTGCTTTGGCAGAATGCAAATGTCAATATTTTATACTCGGAAGGAAAAACATCATGTATTTCATTATTCTAAAATGTATAAGAGAAAATATGCTTTGCTTTAAAACTTCCCAGATGTAACCAGAAAAGAAATGTGCCATCTTTGGTATTCTAACCAAACTTGATGCCAGGGCTCCCTGTGGAATTTTGGAAAACTGGCAGATTGAAATCTGTACAATTGGGTTGAGAATATCACAATGAATGGACAAATTGCATACTTTACTATACAAGTTTGTACATCTGTTATTTTTACCTTGGACTGAACCAATCTGAGAAGACAAATGAAGGAAGGGAAAATTGTAAACATTTTGCTGTGAGATAACAAACATGAATCTGAAACATTTCAAGTCACGAAGATTGTATTGTGCACAATGCTGCAAGCAACCTTCTCAAATACTCCCACAGATTTCCATTTCCATCTCCACATTAAATTAAAAAGCAATTTACCCCTCCTTGCATTATTATGTGCTGTTACTATTTCTTAGTCACTGATTCTTTAATAGATTAGTAGAAAACTGCTGTGCACTTTCTCTCCTAAGACAGCATGACTTCTATAGCATGGCTAAAATTGCTGTAAGATATTTTAGATATAATGATGATTCCAAATGCATCTAAGTCTCAAACTGCAGTGAAAACTTTTTTGGTCTTCAGTTCTTTTAGAAATATTAAGGCAAATGAGCATGATTTTCTAAATCTAATCAACCAAAATACAGTGACTATTTCCATCAAATGAAAGAGACAAATAGAACAGCTAAAATCATCATAGAAACAATTTAATCCCCCTTTTGATGGCATAACCTAGCAGAGCATTTATGTTTTTAAAGAACAACTAGCAGAGCATTTATGTTTTTAAAGAACAACTGTCACTATCTAATTGTTTGTGTGGAGTGAGGGAATGTTACACTTCACATTTTTTAGAAAACGTTGGGCTGCCTTGCAGATAAAACTGACGCTATAGT
Organism: Notechis scutatus; assembly: GCF_049901735.1. Lineage (NCBI taxonomy): Eukaryota > Metazoa > Chordata > Lepidosauria > Squamata > Elapidae > Notechis > Notechis scutatus. The sequence continues at coordinate 52,278,433 of NC_142013.1, read as the reverse complement.
AAGCTAAGGTCTGATCAATAATGCTAGTCTCCATTAGAAGACTGCAGCTCTTTTACTTCCATCTCCCTTGTAGGGCCCAGGAGCTGCAGTCTGTCAGTCAACCTGTTCCTTGGCAATTGGCAAGCTCCCCACTGTCCCTAATTTTTTTGTCAAGGAACCTTGCAATTAAAAAAAAAAAAATGAATAGGGAACTAACATACTGTTGAGCAATGCATCAGTTCAAATGTAACCAGTACTTCCAATCTCTCTGAATCCCACACACCCAGAGTTGGTCTAGGAAAATAAATTAATAGTTAATTGCAGCCAAGTACTTTGTTTGCCTTCGACTGTATGAGTGGTTCATTTATGACCATGGTTACCATGGAAACCATTTTTTGAGCATATTTTAAAATTCCAGAGGTGCCCCTGAACAGAAAGGCTGATAGTCCTAATGAAAGCCTGACTTGATACAACACCTTTCATAAATTCATAAGAATGAAAGCACCATTCCATTCTTAAGAGGTCCACCCCAGTGAAGGTAGAAATCCTTACATCTTCCCAGACAAATGGCTGTCCAGTCTTGGCCTGAAAACCTCCAATGTTAAGGCATCCACAACTCCCGGAGGCAGACTGTTCCAATGCTATTCCATTGTATCATTGTTCTAATAGATCTAGTAGTTTCTTCTTATTTTCCCCTGTAGAGTTTCCATCCCCTGGTTCTTGTCCTATCCTTGCAAGGTATTTCTTAAAACCACTGAGTATTTCATGAGAGGTTGGCAGTTTGTGACTCAGAGAAGATGGATGATTTGTAGCTGAAAACAAAGACTAAATTTATCAGGCCTGCTAGCTCTGTCACAGTAGCATCCATACAGAAATAATGACTACAAACTATCTTGATAACACTTCAATTTTCATTTATAATACTTCGCCAAAGGGAACAGGAAAGGAATTGAAGAAGAGGAGACATAAACAGGGAAGTAGCTCTTTAGCCAGAAATTGGGAATTGTGGTTAAAGAATTACTTCCCCTCTTATTTCCCTCTCCCACCCTTCTCCTGACATTGCTCTGAACCCTGAGCTTGGTAAGTGGATGTTTAGCCACTAACTCTTTGATCCAATAGTATGACCTAAGAAGCCATGTCTCTCCACTTCTATTATCAGTCCGGAGAGGGATTGGCAAGAGAAGGGCTTCGTTTTTAGCATGTGTCAAATGATCTTCTGAAATATTGCTGGACATGTCAGTGCTCTTCAGACTGATCCACACTGTGCGTCAGTGCTTTATGATAAATATTTTTTTCTTTACCATGAGATGCTTACCCACTCACTGATCAAATGCTGCTTTATCAGACAGAAACCATCCTCCTGCAGAGAAAGTGTCACAGCATCTAATCTAGATAGTAATTGATTATGCCTGTTAAAGCAGACACCGGTCTAGTTATCTGTCAAAACCTGTCTCCTCAAGTAAGGAGAGAGATCACTAGTTGTTTCCCCTACCAGTAAGTAACACCAGAGGAACCCACCAATTATATTTTTAAAGAGCCCTTATTACTTAACGCCGATGACCTGCTTGGTGGAGGAGCTGAATAGCTTCTTCACTGGCTTTGAGGTTAAAAGACCTGTCTCTGTGGTTCTAGCCCAAAGGCCCTCTAACCTCCAGCCCTTCCCCCCCTCCATGAACATCAAGTGAGAGCTGTGCTGAAGGCCATAAATCCCAACAAAGCTGCAGGTCCAGACGGGGTGCTGGGGAAAGTGGTAAAAACTTGCGCTGACCAATTAACAGGGGTCCTGACAAGGATTTTTAACATCTCCCTGCAAATGGCTAGAGTCCCATCATGCTTGAAAGCAGCCACAATTATCCCAGTTCTGAAGAAAGCAGTTATAAACAGCTTGAATGACTATAGACCCATTGCACTGACATCTATAGTGATGAAGTGCTTTGAGAGACTGGTTCTACAACACCTCAGGTCCTGTCTTCCACCAAATTTCAATCCACACCAGTTTGCTTATAGAAGCAACAGGTCAACAGGGGACATCATCACCACTGCTCTACATACTGCAGACACCTTGAGAAATCTGGGAATTATGTCAGAATCCTTTTTATAAACTATAGCTCGGGCTTTAATGCCATCTTACCAGGCATTCTCATTGAAAAACTGATTGACCTGAATTTCTCTCCCCTCACTTGTGACTGGATCAAAGATTTCCTGGCAGATCATCCACAAACAGTAAGGGCTGGGTCCTTTACATCTTCCATCCTGAAGCTCAGCACAGGCCCCTTCAGGGCTGTGTACTCAGCCCCTACCTGTACTTGTTGTATACACATGACTGCATATCCTCTGTTCCATCCAACATCATAATAAAGTTTGCAGATGACACAACAGTGCTGGTCTTATAACTAGAGGGGATGAATCAGCATATAGGGAAGAAGTCCAGAAACTATCTGCATGGTGTTCAAAAAACAACCTACATCTAAACACTAGCAAGACAAAGGAGATAGTGCTGGATTTCCGGAAGCAAAGAGAGGAACCTGCCCCACTGTATATCAAGGAGGGCCATGTGGAGAGGGTTTCCTCTTTTAAATTCTTGGGAGTGCTCATTAATCAAGGCCTCACCTGGAAAAACAACACATCCCTGGTGGTTAGTAAGGCTTAATAGAGATTTCATTTACTTAGAGTCCTGCGGAAAAATCAGGTAGAACAATGGCTGATGACCTAGTGTCCTCACTGTATAACAGTATGGTACGCTGGTTTAACAGCCGCGGACAGGAAGGCACTACAGAGAGTGATTAATTTGGCACAAGAAACCATTGGTTGCCCTCCAACATCACTGGATAACATTGTCAGGTCTCACTGTTTCAGCAGAGTAAGGAAGATACTTAGGGATGACCAGAATCTCTTTTCACTTTTATCATCGGGTGGAAGACACAAAGAATAGACAGCTGGACAAATAAGTTAAAAAACAGCTTCTACCCATGGGCTGTCAGACTCCTAAACACAATATAGCACCACAAACAGATTAATATGATGAATTTCACTGGTGCCAATGTAGTTTGTAATATTTATATATCATGTTATAAGATCATACACCAGAATAATATACATATTGCACAGAATATGACGTACATATGGAAATGTATGATTAGTTTTTTTCCCCTAACTACTTGTATAAGGATTATTTTTATATTATTCATGTTGTCTTGTATTCTTGTATGGACTGCACCAGTAGAGGCTTAACTAATTTTGTTGTATACATGATGTACAATGACAATAAATGCTTTGAACTTTGAACTACTTGTATAAGAGCACCTGTTTTTGTTGCCTGTACAGAACAAGACTCCTCTCCAGGAAGTACACAAGATGGAAACAGGTTAATACAGCCGTGAGGAATACCTCATATAAATAATAGCTATTACTTCCAGAAATCACAGGTCAACCATATCTGGGCTGCAAATATCCAGAAAACTAGTAAATAGCTGTCTCTCTTTGCAGCTCAGATACAGATGCCTAAATCACAAGACCTCAGCATATGAGTTTAGTAACTGAGGATCTACTCCTTATACAGTCATTGGCAGCAAACCTTTGAAATTTCAGCCAGTTGAGCTTGCTCTGTAAAAACCCTCATCAGAGAGACTAGAAAGGCTGAACTAGAAATGCTATGATATTCAGCATGTGCTGCAAGAGGCAAGAGAGTCTATTGGCTGAACCCACAAGGAGCTTGACTTGTTTATTTTACACCATGATGGTTCTTCTGCTTAGAAGAGGTCGTATTTCTCTATGCTGTCCTCAATGAAAATTGGGATTGAAAAGACTAATTCTTCTTTAAAATTAGAATTCTCTATAGAGGTAGAATTTCAATTTATTCATGTATTTAACACACAAGCTTTTATTTTACCACTCCAGAAATGCGAACTTGTGTGTTAAAGTAAACAATAGAAAATAGTTTAGAGAAACATGGAAGACTATGTTGTAAATTCAAAATATTATCTTCTTTTTATACACCACAAAACTCAGTCCTCTCTTCTCCCCACCCCATGTACCTTGATTTATTATTTTCAAAGGCAGAGATAATAAAAGAGAGAAAAATATCACTGTTCTGACTCCAGGACCAATTTTAGCAATTAATTTGTCATGGTCAAAACTTATCTCCCTTTACAGACACTCCATTTATTTAATTATACACCAATCCACCTCAAAGAAATCACAGAGAACAAAACCCACTCCTTTAAAGCATAATTTCAAAAAAGATATTTGAGCAATCTGATGTTAGAAGGTACTTTTAAACACATCTATTTTTCACATTTGGCATAACATCAGCTGTTTCCCTAGCAGTCAAAAATTGGTGCTTGAGTCAGCAGTTCCAGAGATTCATTAAAGAAGTTGTAATCCTTTGTGTTCCTAGCATGCCAAGACCAATTATATTTGTGCCCATCAGCACACTAGAGATTTCCACACTAGCAGTTTATAGGATTACCCAGATATGCAGTAGTTTTTCCATTAGGCATTGATTCCCACAGAGTTTTTTTTGGCTGATGCTACAGATCGCTTAGTGTTAAAGTTTGTTAAAAACAATGAAAAATGTGAGTGTTTAATTTGTAAAGCAGACCTTTTCAACAAATGCAACTACTTCATGGATACAACCAAGCAGTTTTCTGGAAACAGTCCATAAAGTATTATTTATATATTATTCATTTATTATTAGGGTTTTATCTCACCTTTATTTTGCCTTCCCAGTCCTTCAGCCAGCCCTGAGATTTCTTGGAGAGCTCCCATTAAATTATTAATCAAGCTTTCTCCTGCTTAGCTTCCAAGATCGGCTTTGGTCAGACATTTATGAATATCTGCTGAAGTAAGTTGGAAAAGAATAAACCAAGAACAAATAGTGCAGAATCTCCACTGTCATTCCATGTTTTGGATCAAAGGGCTGGGGGGAAATCTGACTCTTTTGGAAAATGCTAGCTGCACCAACATTATTATTAATATTAATATATAATTATTTTACTGTACTTTTCTATATACAATTTCCACAAAAAATTAGAATAATAAGCTATATAACTACAAAACCAAAAGAGGAGATAAAAACATTCAAGTCAGAACATAAACTTGCACCCTTTAAAATTAAATGAGTTTTCCAAGCTAAAGGGCTCTCAGAACTTCTTTTATATTGTGACACTGGTTTATTGTAAAAGTATGTTCTTAAGAATAATTTATAAGAATACATTGATTATGTTTAAGTAGTTATGAGTGAAATACATACAATATTCTTTTTTGTACATTGTTTTATAACTATGTTTGTGTTATGTGCTTTTTGTTGACAATGTGCATTTTCATTTCTCGACTGACCCTTAGAAAACTGTGATAGCTTTGTGAACTCTTTGCCTTGATCCTTGACCACATCTTTGTTACAAGTGGTCCTGGTTTCTTCACACTGGGTACTTTACCGACCTGCTGTGTGGGGGGCCCAGACACACTGATGAGCCATCAAGTCAATGTGTTATGTTTCAATCCATTTTCTAAAGAAAGGGAAACAATGAGAATTCAAAGGAAAGAGTTCCTTCAGAAGGTGATGGACTTTGTTTTATTTCTTATAAAAAGACATCTGCTTTACAGGTGACAAAGGTAGGAATATGTTAGCAGAGGTTTCTTTAATTTCTAGATTTCCTTAACCTTATGATCTGCAGTAGTAAAATAAACTGTTTCAGTGTTAGTTTTCTGGATGTATCATTCTATAAAATGATGCATTATGTATTTCTAAAGGAAAAGAATTTATATCTTCTTCTGCTTTCCAGAAGGAATACAAACAAAATGCCAGATGACACACAGATCACAAAAGGGGAATTGGAAGATAATGCACCAGAAAAAGTGGTGTGTGTTCTTTCCAAATAATATTTTTGCCATTCCATCACTAGGGGGGGGACTTGTAGTATCCAAAGTTGTATAATGTAGTTGGACTGCAACTGAAAGCTTCACAGGATGGATGATTTCCTCATACAGTATGTCCTTTCTTAATTAGTTGGAACTTCACCAAAAATATGCCATATATCTTAATTAGAGTACTCTGTTTAAGATTCTATCCAGCCAGCAATGTTTTCATCCAGGAGATCACAAGCTGTTTTCTCAAGCAAGATAGTATATTCTTCATATTTTTCTCTTGATTCTCCATAGAGCTGATTCAGTATTTATGGCACAAAAATTAATGTTTTTAAAAGATCCAGAAGACTCATGGGCATTTGCTAAGCTCTAAAGGTGTGTTGAAATGGCTGTTTCAAAGAAGGTCATTATATAGGGGGTGTAGTCTTCCTTCTTCATAGTAACTTTACATTTTCTCATTCAGAAGCATTTCTCGCCTCTTTTAAAATACATTTAAATACTGCATTATTTTTCCTTAAACCATCCAGTCCCATTTTTGGAATATATTAAAAATGAATTTGCTGTGCATTTAAACCCTTCCACATTTAAGAGTTTTTTAGGAAGTGTGAGTTTCTATTCCTTTCCCTTTTAGGTATAATGTGGAGGATAAGGAAAACTGTGGTTCATCTCCAGCCATTCAAGAAGACAATCTTTGCCAGGATTGTTTCTCGGTAGGTGCTATTTATAAACTCATGGAGGCATAGTACCTTCCTGTAAATATACACCCTTTATTATGTTGCAGAAGAAAGATGAGATGGTGGTGTAGAAAAAACAAGGGAAGGTGGAGTGGAAAAGCAGGTTTCCTCTGGCATATTAGGATGGCATTGTGATAGAAATGCAACACCTGGGTTGAAAGGCAGCTGTAGCTATATCTCCCAAATGGCTGATACATCATTAAAACAAGAAGTTAAGTTTCCTAAATGCTGCTATCCACTTTCCTAAGTTCAGCTATCCACCTCTTCTTCCAGATCTTTCCTTTCTGTAGTGTCATACAGATAGTCCTAGCTTAATGAACATAATTGGGACCAGCAATTCCATCATTAATGAAAGCAGTCGCTAAGAGAAACTGCAACTGTGCTTATGATCTTTCTTCATATGTGAAGGTCTTAAATACAAGGATTGGGCACAAAGTTACTTTTTCATCATTGTCATAACTGTGTTCAGTTGCTGCATGAGAAAATCACTAAATGAGGACTACCTGTGTTCCTTAATTTGCTAACTTTCTTTGGGGTAAAGCTTTCTGCAGCAAAAATAGAAAGAACTGAACACATCCTCACTGATTACCTAGGAAATTGTGGATAAAATATTATATTCATTCAAATATTGAGAAATATGCTAATCCAATATCAGATTTATTCATATGATGTTTTTCATTCAAAATATATAGTTGGATATTCCAAAAATATGAATAAATCCAAGTATTTTGTTTGTTCATGTTACAAGAAGATTTATTCAAGATACATTAGTGCAATTTTTTCACAATTTCCTTTTAGCTATTGTATGTATTTAGATATAAACATACCAGTGGTGGGATTCAATTTTTTTTACTACCAGTTCTATGGGCGTGGCTTGGTGGGCGTGGCAAGGCTTGGTGGGCATGGCAGAGGAAGGATACTGTAAAATCTCCATTCCTTCCTCATTCCTGGGGGAAGGCTACCATTGGTTCTCCGAACTACTCAAAATTTCGGCTACTGGTTCTCCAGAACTGGTCAGAACCTGCTGAATACCACCTCTGAAACATACCCTTGTGTCAAGTCCAACTCCTGTTAAGATTGCTGTGAAAGGATTTTGCATTGTTTTCTTCTGGGTTAATTGTTCAATGTTTTTAACTACTTCTGGGATAATTGTTCAATGACTCCTACAAGATCTCCTGTCTAAATACCAACCAAGATTGATCCATTTGAGCTTCCCTAGGTGCTGTCATTTATTGAGACAACTATATTTTTAAAAAGCACAATTTCTTCCATATAACATATAGGAAACACATGACTGGAGCCTCTTGACATGGTATAATTAAGAACTCAAAGGCTTTAGGCAACAGCAAAAACATTTATTTGCATGTTTTTAGTGCTTTATTATGAATGTGGAAGGAATCTGGCTTTACTTTTATCCACTAACTTTAAACAGAGATTAATGGGAAAGTATCGTTTGGATACAGAAGAATCCAATGCTTGGATTAAACAAAGAATAAACTTCTAGTCTGTAGTCCGAGAAAGTAGGCAGAAATTTGAACTAAGAAGAGTACGAAAACAAATTGTGAATTGGTGGTGAAGGTAAAGTAGCATCCACACAACTGAGAAGCCTAGAACAACAGCAACAAAGTGAAAAAGAGAAAGAGGAAAAGATTTTGTATAATGAAACAAGAAATACTTACATATTGCTGTAATTAAGGGTAAGCATATGGAGATCAAATCAGAGGTGGTATTCATCAGGTTCTGACCAGTTCTGAAGAACCGGTAGTGGAAATTTTGAGTAGTTCGGAGAACCGGCAAATACCATCTCTGACTAGAGATTTTACATTATCCTCCCCTGCCATGCCTACCAAGCCACTACCACAGAACCGGTAGTAAAAAAAATTGAATCCCACCACTGATACAGTTGACTTATGTAATATGAAGGTATGTTTGGAAGGGGAAGACTGTTGATATCGTGACATTGCATGAAAGAAATGTACCAATCGGCACGGTGTATCTTGGAAGATGGTTTTATGTTGATGTTTTATGTTTGTGTTTGTGTTTGTTAGTGTTTGTCTTTTTTAAAGAAAATTCTACAAAAAAAGAGAAAAGAAACTGAGACAGACCAGTTCAGATTTTATGCAGCAGAATCCTATAAAATAGTTATACAACTGTCATGCCCCTGTCTGAGTCTGAATCCAAGGAGGAAGACAAACAGCTGACAGGGAGCCAGAGTGTGGCCATTGGCTGTGGAGGAAACTGGGGAAGGACAAAGTTCAGCTGGACAAAGCAGAGGTGAGATAGGACAAGGGAGAGGGAGTTCAGGAGAAGACTCAAGCCCACCCCTTCTTCATCCTAGGGCACGCAGGGAAGAACTGAGAAGAGAGCAACGTGGGTTGCGTGGCTCATGGGGGAGGAAAGGGGCCCTGATTCCCTTCATTAGGCACACCTGGGAAGAGAGTTTAAGGGAGAGGCAGCTGAGAACAGCATTTTCTGGGAACAAATGTGAGTTTATCTTGTGTTGACTGTGGTTATCTGCATTCCTGACATTCTCCCAACTGGGTTGATTTACTGCTGTTCCCCTCACTTCTGGAATTCCTTATCTTGCCCTGCTGTATTAATTATCTCAGCTTGCTTTGATTGGACTTATAGTTAAAGTTTCTGTTGACAATGTTTTGGACTTGAATCTCTGCAGCCAAAGGCTTTTCCTGGGATAGTTTTTCTTCAGACCAGAAGGTAACCATTGGACATTGGGAGCAAAGTTGGAGCTAATAAAGGGACTCCTACTTATTATCTGACTGTGTTGCCTTTGTGCCATGCCCCAGGTCATCACAGACAACATTGCATTTTACAATTATACTTGTTTGATATTAATGTTACAGTTATATTAGTATTATAATATAATGTATATTTATTTAGATTACTGCAATTATTGCAAGATTGTCAGACAAAACTAAACAAAGGTTCCTCCATGAGACAGAAGAAAAATATTTATCCAGTTTATTATAGCAAAAGAGATTTAAAACAAAAACATGTTCTCCCCGCCCTTCCCACGTAAAAGGGCAAAATAAGCCGCTGGTGATCGCTGGGATAGTTCTTGCCAGTATTCTAATCCTAAAGAATGTACTTGTACACTTTGTCTTTTCTTTCCTCCCTTCTCCTTCTACATACTTCTTTTATTTAATGTGCCCTATTTTTGGATTGTAAACCCTTCAAAATAAGCACTATGTATCTTGCCAGTTTTATTGTTCTGTGCAAATAAATGCACAAGAAGCAATAATAATAACAGATAGCCCAGAAACGAGTAGCAAGTAGTAGTAATATTAGTAATGGCTAAGAATTATGATTGCTGCCTGAGAAGAAACGCCAAGCAGACTTTATGCCTCCTTGTTTATGTTCAATCATTCCAGAGAATTTCAGTCATGTACTACATAACTTCAATACTCCTTCTATTGAGTTTATTTTAATTAATGGCAGAAAGTTGTTCACATTCCTTAAACTATCTTAACCACAGCAGCCCAAAAGGGCTAACTGAGTCCTACATTTCAACTGTTGCCAATATTTATCTTTCTCATAACAGTATCTATCTTCCATCATATCTCCTTCTACCATTTTTTAAAAAATGTTTCCCATCTTTGGTATAAAAATATCTGCAAGAAAAAAAAATGAAAATATTTTAAAACAACATTTTCTTTTTTTAAAGGATAAATTGCATAATAACAAAATAACAGAATTTTGCAATAGCAGCAAATCAAAAAGATGCATATTCAAATGTTATGGGCATAATATTACTACTCATTCAATATTCCTGCTGCAAATGCACAGCATTTCATTAATCTATTAACATATATATGCCGGCAGTCACAAAGCCACATTTGCCTGTCATTGGAAAAGAGACGTTTGCCAACACTATCAGACTAGAAAACCAAACTTGGGAAATATGCACAGATGGCAAAATTAAGAGAAAGCATCCAAAATAAAGTTTGACTGAGTTTAAGTTTTAAAAAATGGCTTTCTCCATACACAACAAGGCAAACTCAATACAATTTTAAAGGGAAAATATTTTATGAAAGAACAATACCAGAAGCACTTTAAATTTCTATAAATAATTTGACATAATCGCCAGTTGGTTACTAATGGAATTCTGATGGCTGTAGGTGAGACAAATGTCAAAGATTGTGTTTCATCCTGTCCTGTTTCTCACTGAAGCAAGATTATCTGAGCCACCATACTTCAACCCTCTGGCTTAGTACAGTATTATTATGGGACTACTACTTTAATAGTTGGGTTTAATAGTTGGCTTTAATAGTTAATAGTCGGAATCCTCCCCTGTACCCAGAAAAAGTTTATACATTAATTTCTCTCCCTAATGGAGCTGTAGCTATTTATACCACCAGGACATTGATTTCTAACTTTATGGGCTCTTTATATTCAGGAATAACACATATACAATACATATAAAGCATTGTCCCTGGGACGAAAGATGACTTGTGGGTTTGGATGTCTTACTTCAATGTGACTGTAGTCTGGTAGTTAATCTTCAATTTGGAAGTTTCTAACACTACCCTTTAAAAGAACACCTGTTCTTCACCTGGGAGAAACATGCTGTTTTAAGCCAACCAGAGTTGTAATGGTGAATTGAATGCTCCAATCATTAAAATGTCATATTGAGGAGCAAACATCATCAGCTCTTGGGATTAGATTTAATTATCTTCGCAGCCTACCTGACTTGAGGAACATAATTCATACTGTGTGACCCAATAGTTATTCTCGTACTTCTTAGTATGTACCTAGGTATTTATGCACCGTAGGTGTGTAAAATATTGTAGGATAGCAAAGCATGAGATTTAAAAAAAAAAAAGTTTGAGGGTTTAAAATGAGGGAAATGAAACAAAATTACAAGGGTTTCCATGAAAATATTTGCACACATGAAGCATGAAGCACTCCAAAGGAGCTACTGGAGGAGAAAATGGCATTAGCCATTTTTTTCTTCAGCCATTTATGAAAGCAATAAAAACATAAGTAAAGCCATAAAGATTCATAAAATGCAAAGGAATATTGACTAGGGATACTTGGTAGTGAGGAATGCTATGGAAAGCAAAAGAACAGTCGATACCTCCCGCTTATCAGACATCTGAAAACTAGCCCTTATCAACAATGAGTCCCAGCCACGAAAACCAACACCGGACCCAAAACAACACATGATGCCACCACCAATCTCCCTCACCAGACTCAAACCCAAAGCCATCTCATAGAAGAAAGGCAACTACTGTCCAGAAGCCAGACCATGGCTGCATCACCAGCTGCCACACACCCCGACCCCCAAACCAAGCAAACTGACACACGCCATGAACACATAGTTAGGCCTCAAACTCGAAGCCAAACCAAAACCCAGAACGTCACATCACACCCACCCGCTCAGGATATCACATCACGGAACTCAGGAGGTTACATCACAAAACCTCAGGATGTTACAACACAGCCAACGACCCAGGAGATTACAGCACAAGACCCAGGATGTCACAACAATAGCACTCAGAAGGTCATCACACAGCCCATTACGCAGGTCATTACAACACAGGAGGCTGATAGACACACAGCCAATACCTCAGCCACACATGTTCTTATGAAAAAGCCAACCAATCTGCAAACATCAACTCCATCAACCAATTAAGAAATAACAACACAGCCAACCTCCCGACTAGTATTTCTAGAGAGACGGCAACTCCGATCACGCTTTGCTTGCACAAACACGAAGCTGAAAGCACCAGCCTGAAGATGGCGAGTGGGACCTTGTCGAAACATCGCCAAGATACTCTCAATCTTACACGGGAAAAGACCTGAACATGCCAAGACCTCCATACACACACACACACACACACACACACACACACCTTGAAGTTATCAGAGCATATGTAACTTCTGTATCTTTCTGCTCTGAGAGCACAAAGAAAGGTGGACAGTATACAGTATATCATTACAAGAAACAGGCTGTGTGACCCCCCCATGGCCCATTTTTGCCCAGCAGAGTGCTGCAGGAGGCAGCACCTTCTTCATGTCCTGTTTAGCAGCATCTGCAAACCAGAACTAGATACCCTCCAAGATTGGGTTCTTATCCCCCCCCCAATATTTCCACCCAAATATTAACCAAGCTTAACTCTGCATAGCTTCTAAATCAGTGGTTCCCAAAGTGGGCAGTACAGCCCCCTGGGGGGCGGTGGGATGCCTTAGGGGGGCGCTAAGAGGCAAGGGGGGCAGCAGGGGGTGCTAAGAGGCAGCATGGGGGTGCTGGAGGTGGGACCCTTGCAGGGTGCAATTCAGGAGTAGGATTCTACCGGTTCGTTACCGTTCCCGATAGTTTGGAGAACCGGTAAAATGGCCCCTGGATGGCCCTGCTCCTCTCCGCCCACTCCTCCATTCCCTGCCCAGTCAGTCCTTATGGCACATGCACAACAATCGCTGATGGCCACAGCAGCATGTTGGAGAAGTGGAGCAAGCAAAGCTGGAGGTCAGTAATTTTTGCTCCAAAAAGCATCCAGGCGCCATGTGGTTTTTTTGGGTGCAGCTGGAGTCCAGTCACACTGAAAAGAACATGCAGTGTCTGGAGGCTTTTTGCAGTGAAAATTACTGACCTCCGGCTTTGCTCTGCTTCTTCAACATGCCACTCCCACTGCATTCTATGCACCAGCCATGCAGGCTCACCCCACTGGCTGCTGCACCACTCTGCTCAGACTTGCTTGGGCAAGTCCTTCCAGTGCAGTGGGCTCAATGGGGTGGACCTGCAGGGCCAGCACCTAGAATGCGGCCACAGTGGCACATTGAAGAAGCAGAGCAAAGCCGGAGGTCAGTAATTTTTGCTGCAAAAAACTTCCAGCCACTGTGTGTTTTTTTTTCCATTGTGGCTGCAGTCCAGCCACACCAAAAAAAAACATGTGGCGGTTGCAGGCATTCATGACAAGGGCGACGTGGGCTGGTGGGGAGCCCAGAGACAACAATGACTCAGCCCTGGCTTGCCTTAACTGGCAGCCAGCCGCGGGAGGAAGGTAAGGTCACGGCCACGGGACAACGTAAGAGGCAGTCGTGGGGGAGGAAATGGGGAGATTAAGGGCTGGGGTCTCTGAAAGTGGAAATGGGGTGATGCAGGATTAGCCCAAAAGTAAGTTTTCCTTCATTATATTGAATGAGAACCAAAAGGAAAAGTGCAGGATAATTTGTCCATAGTGTTTTTTGTGTTCCAGTTGCCTTTCTAAATTCTTCTATCGATATTTTGTTGTTTAAAATGTATTTCTCTTCATCAGTAATTTCCGGCAAGTTTTTCCCCTTCAAATATTGATTAATGAGTTCTTCTGGTACTTCTTGATTGTACAAATTCATAAAACAATCCTTAGCAATTTCTTTCTTTTTCTTGGCCTGAGTACATACTTTCCCTTCTTGGCCCGCCCCCTTCTTTTCTCTCACCTAGAAATTAAAACTTTTCTCCACAGAAGAAATGTTCTGTCAGATGGGTGGAAGGCCACAACCATGAAGGGAAAGGAAAACTCAAAGATGTTAGATATTTTTCATTCTGTACTGTTTCCCAAATATTCACTTTCTTTTCATGATGACATTCACATTTCCTTTAGCCAATTCTTTGGAGGATAACAGCATTCCATATGCATTCAATCTATGTTACTTTAAACTCCTGTTTATTCAAATTTCAGTTATTTCTATTGTCCTGGTTGGGATTTGTATCATAATCCAGTCTTCTCTTCCATACAAAACACCCAGAAAACATAACCACATACAATCAACAAAACTCCAATCTGAAGTTCTAATAGTAAAAAACTTTGTTTATACTGCTTTTACATTTCAAAATATAAACAAATTTTATCCTCATTTCCATCCCGTCTGACATTCAAAATGCAGATGCTTATGTTTCACCCGCTGTACTTCTTTTTCCACTAGTATATTATCTGGTTCAATGATTTTATTCGTACTGATAACCATTATTTTTGTTTTCCTCTGATCTATATTTAGTTCATATTTTATTATGATTCTGCTTGACTAATGGTAATGAAATGGCAAAAGGAACAAGAACGATTATTAAAGTACTTTATTAAATATGGGACATTATAGAGTATGCCTTTTATTGCATTTAAGTTTGTGGAAAGGACAAAAGTCTAAAATATGAAAGTACCATTTACATCAACTAAAAGAATTCTGCTAATCAATGGGAAAAAATGATGCTATGACTATTGATGATTGGATAGGAAGATGGCACTTCTAGAAGCATAGGCGAATATGAAATAAATTACTTTTTTTTGTAAATTTTATTTGAGTTTTCACACAAAAAACGTAATACGAATAAAACATCTTTTTTGAAAGTAGCATGGTCCCAGGTTACACTTCTTTGTACAGACACAAATTCAATTTCATGCTCATTTTTATGTTCTGTTCCATATCTTATTGCTATTTTACATTTTCTTCATAGCTTTTCCCCTCTTTTAATTTTCTCAATTTTATTTTGATTATCTCATCTCAATTCAAATCATTATATTTATACTTTTTGTCTGTCCTGTTTCAATTTCATATTATCTTTTCTCATTAAACAAATTTTCTCCTGTAATTACTAATTGGAGTATGACACCTTTATATCTTTTAGTTTTATCCATTTAACTCTTATTTAAGCTTCAATATATACCTTAAAGTTATAACATTCAATATAATACATAACTTCCGTTCAAATTCTGCTTGGTACATTCTTAAAATACACACTATATTCTTAAAAAAGATTATAAATATATGTAATTAAAACACTCATTCCATTCCAATTCATTTGTATCATTAATATTAATTACTTTTCAATTAAATATCATACTTCTTTGGGAACAATTATAAGCTTTCCATAATTAATTTTCCCCCCCGTTCCTCTTCACTTATATTTTATAAAACATTAAATAATTAAAATGTTCCCATCTTTTCCTAATTCAATTCTCGCATTCGTTTTATTTCATTTATTAACAAACATTTCACTGGGTTACAATAACTATTTTATCCATCATTTTAATCATACATTATTTCAAATTTTCTAAAATTATTTCTATTTCTAATATAACAATACAATCTTATATACCTTTACAGAATCTCTTTTTCAATTAAATTTTCACCCATTATCTCTAAATAGGCCCTGTTTATCTATATCTTGTTTCTGTCCTTTGTAACTTCTTTTCCTTTCCTTCTTCCCTCTCTTCCTCTCCCTCCCCTTTTTACCCCCTTGTCTCTCTAGTTCTATTTCTCTCTTCTGTGTTCCCCTCTTCTGTTGCTTTCCAATATTATACTTGTTTTTCAAACTATTTTTCTTTTCTTTGGTTGTTTTTTTTAAATCTTAAACTTTTCATTCTCTTTCCCCCCTTTCCTTTTTCTTCCCCACATAAAATTACTTGTTCATTAAAGATGGCTTCTTCTTTGTTCCAATCTTCTTGTTCTGCGGGCGTTTCATGTTGTTTTTCATAGTTCCAAATCTCCATTTCTAAAAATTGAAATATGAAGCCAAAAGAGTTTCTTCCTTCTTGTGCATCTTCTTTATACTTTTTAAGTTCCATCTTCAATTCTTCTAAAAGTGGTGCCATTTTAAAAACTTTTAAACAACCACCCGATTGATTTTAGTCATTCAAATGCAATAACCAAAAATCCAGAGATCACCAAGTAATCCAAATACTCCCAAGCTGTTTCTTTTTGCTTCTTTTTTCCACTTTCTCTTCTTGGGGGGTCTACTATTTTGTTGCCAAGTTTCAGTTAAAATGTATCTTTTAGAAGTCTTGTTAAAGTTTTACTGTAGATTCCTTTTAATTCCAGGCAGTCTCCTCCCTTTTTTCCAGTTCTTGCCCTTTTATTCTTTTTCTCTCCTTTCCTGCTTTTAAAAGCTTGTAAGTATCCAGAAATCTTTATTATCTCTTTGACATTTTATTTTCAGATTCAATGCCTATTGATGTCAAAGTGGATTTTTTTTTCAATTTCTTGCTTAAATCTCTTAGCTGTCAATATAGGGAAAGGGAGAGAGAGAGAGAAACCCAAATCCTTTCCCTTCTCTCTCTTTCGCTGCTTCAAAATCTTCTTTGGGAAAGTTACTTTTTTTTGTAAATTCCAGGGTACTTTAGTTGTTGCTTTTGCAGTTTAACCTGGTTAACCAAGACTTTCTCTTCTTATCTTCCTCCTGCACATTCTTTCCCGGTCGAGTTCTTGGAGGTGGCCATTTCTGACCACTGCTGCAACCACCTTCGGAAAAGGGAGTAATGGCCAGCTGAGGAGGAGAGATGCAGCTCTCCTCAACCCTGCTGGCAGTCTCCCCCTTCTTCACCACCTCTATGGAGTGGCTTAACCCCGAAACCAGCCGGCTTGGGGCACTCCAGCGGCGAGCACGGATCGAAGCCTCGCATGATCGCAGTTTCGGTCTGTCCGCAAAGAAGCTCAAACCGGAAGTCATGAAATAAATTCTTAATGAAAATTAAAGAATCTTCTCAGAAGAAAGTAATTTTGTAGCTGATCAGTATCTACAGCTAGCATTATATTTTGAATCGGTATTGCCAAATTTCATTGGCAACACTGCAACATTTTGGAAAGTGATCATACAATTTTAACTGTTAGAGAAGCATTGAACTTCAGTAATTGAAATTGTATGGAATGGAGTACTGGGAAATGGCATTGATAGCTAAAATAGCAGTTGAAATATATCACTTTTTTCAAATCTCAATGATTATAAATTAGTACCTGTCTTTACGAAAAATCTCTGAGAATCCTGTTAGCTTTCAAGTAGCTTATTAAATACTGAAATATATTTTGAAAATAATATATTTTCATCTAAGATTATTCTAAAGGAATCCTATTACACAAGTGCCTTGTTTCTATAATGCAATTTTGTCTGGCTTCTTGGACTCCAAGATGCTGCTCCATCATATATTAAATGCTTATTAAAAACTAATGTTTAGGTTATTCTTGATCCACTCCTTACTGTAATTCATAGATTATGGGATTGTTATGAGTATTCTTCTGCATTGCTATAAAATAATTGGGAATTAATTTTTATAGTAGATTCTTTGCCATACAAGCCACATTTGCATCAAAATACAGACATTATGGGATTATATCCTTCCTACATCTCTTATGGGTTAATTTGCATGGCTGTATCTCAATCTATTCTTGTTCTTACTCACATATGACATTTTATCTGTATGTCTAAAAATATAATATGTGAAAAGACTCTTTCAAACACTTTTAGCACAAAGTCTTGTGATCTTCAGATGAAAACTTCTGGGAATGAATTCCTAATTCCTAAAGACTTCTGTATTCATTCAGTCTCTTCCCTACAAATAAACAGACATATTTGATTCTAATCTTTGCTTCAAAGTGTTTGGGGGGACCAACCCTTTCCCATCTTGAATCTAAGCAGTCGCATTTCCTTGGCAGAAGGCTTACCTTCTTCGAAACATGTCTAAGATAGGCCCAACCAAAGATCAAAATGGGCAAAATTGATTTAAATTTCCTTCCACCCACGTGCACATTATTTAATTTTACATGACCAAGCAATTCTCTACTTTTCATAAACTTAGGGGGAAAGGAGTTTTACAGTTTGAAATATGTCAAGTTTTCTTTGTATGCACTGAGACTGGTGCTAAAGTCCTTACGTGCCCCTTTCACAGTTCATTTGATGCTGTGTAGAGAGAATTTTACATTAAAATTTTAAAAAGTGGTTATATAAATACTAGATTGCAGTCAGATACTTATTTATTATTTCTAAAATTTCTCTGAAGCAAATTTGAGTCTGAAAAGTGTTACTTGAAATAAAAATAAGCAATCAGTTCTTAAGAAGATTCATGTCTATTCATTACCTTTAATTCACAGAATCTTGAACAGTATTAAAAGTCGAAAGGAGCGGACAGCTTGGTGAGCTCCAAAGGAGGTGTCCATGGAAAATTTAATGCTCACAGAAATTATGTTAGAAACTCCAGCTATTCTTGGGAGATTCTGATTTTTAGCTTGTAAACTGTAAAGAATGTACTCTACCAGGGGACTTCAACTCCATTGCTGATTTCCAAAATGATCACAGTAATGCCGGGAAGAATAAAAAGGGGAAGAGAGAGCTCCCCAAGATTTGTAGGGAAATGATGAAAGAGCTAAATCTGACAGATATATGGAGAAGATTACATCCTGAAAAAAGACAATTTACATTTTATTCAAATCCCCATCAAACATGGACACGGATTGATATGGCATGGATGAGTGGGGAAATAGCAAACGAGACAAAAGAAGTGGAAATTTTGCCTAATGAATGGGCAGACCATAATCCAATACAGGTAATATGGAAGGGCAGGGTAAAACCAAAGAAAAGATGGACCTTAAACACTCAATTAATAAGAGAGAAAGAATACATTAATAAATTAAAGGAGGAATTGAATTTTTTTATTAAAGAAAATGATAATGGAGAAACCACGAAACGAAATGTCTGGGATACGATGAAGGCGGTTATAAGAGGCACAACAATCTCTTATAATGCCAAGAGAAACAAGGAAAAATATTCCCAACAAAACAAATTACAACAAAGAATTAAGGAGCTAGAAACCCTTCTACAAAATAACCCAAAAGAACCCAAACTGCAAAATCAGATAAGTATAGCCAAACACAAACTGAATTTAATTGATCAAGAGAAAATGACTATGAATTTGAACTTAACCAGACAAATCTATTTTGAACATGCCAACAAGCCAGGAAGATGGCTATCTTATAAATTGAAAAAAAAGAAAGAGAAGAGATTGATATACCAGTTAATAGATAGCAAAGGAGATACATACCAGGAAATAGAACAGAAAAAAGAAATCATTCATAAATACTTTGAAGATTTATACAAAAGAGAGGATGTCAGTGAAGAGAGAATAAGGAATTATCTAGATGAAGTAAAGGATAAGGCAATTGGGGAAGAAATGGCTGAACTATTAAATAAAGACATTACTGAATCGGAATTGAAATCAGCAATAGAGAGCCAGAAAAATAATAAAACCCCGGGCCCAGACGGGATCCCAGGGGAGCTGTACAAGGCAATAGCAGATCAAATCGGACAACTTATGGTGGAAGTTGTGAATCAATAAAGTGAATAACCTAAATGCAAATTAGGGGTTGAAAACCTGCACACTTGATTGGTCCTTATACAACAACTTGGGATTGGGCCAGAACCAGTCCCTGATTGGCCACTCTTGGGACTGTCCTTATTGGTCAGTAGTTTGAACCTGTTGCACATTTTCATTGGTTAATAAGGCAGCAGCTAACCCTATAAAAGGGTTACTGCTGCCCATAGCATTGCTCTGTTATGTTCTATCACTTTATTAAAGAGTTGAAGTCACTGGTCAGATGTCTGGTCTCCGTTATTCTCCATACTTAACAGAAGTCTTTAATGACGTTTTACTGGCAGCTAGGATGCCGGACTCATGGAGGGGGGCGTTGATCTCGCTGATCCCGAAGGAGGATACAGATCCCAGATATATAAATAATTACAGGCCGATTTCACTTTTAAATACTGATTATAAAATATTCACACTTATTATAGCAAACAGATTAAAAAGGATCTTAAATTTGTATATACATGTAGACCAAAACGGATTTCTCCCACTAGGCAAATAAAGAACAATTTAAGAATAGTATTAGACGTACTAGAATTTTACGAAGCTCACCCCGAGAAACAAGTAGCACTTATGTTCCTAGATGCAGAGAAAGCTTTCGACAATCTAAATTGGCAATTTTTAATTCAAAAAATTTATAATTTGAATTTGGGCACCAAATTTGAAAATATTATAACAACTATATATGATACACAACAAGCTAATATAATAGTGAATGGGGAATGCACCCGCCCAATAAAGATAGAAAAAGGAGTGAGACAGGGTTGCCCACTCTCTCCCCTGCTCTTCATATTAGCATTAGAGACATTATTAACACGAATTAGGCGGAATTCAGATATAAAGGGATTAACAGTTAAGAAAGAGGAATATAAATTGCAAGCATTTGCGGACGACATGATTTTCTTCATTGAAGAACCAAAAGACAGGGGACCAAAATTGATGAGTGAATTAGAGAAATTTGGAGCAGTAGCTGGACTTAAAATAAACAAAAAAAAAACCAAATTAATGACCAAAAACCTAACAGAAAAACAGAAAATAGAACTAGAAGAAATAATGCATATACAAGTGACAAAGAAAGTGAAATACTTAGGAATTTGGCTAACCCCACACTGTAAGACACTTAAAGAAAACAATTATGATAAACTGATACACCAGGTAAAGAAAGATTTAGAATCGTCGGGGAAACTTCAAATTTCACTAATAGGCCGAATTGCTACTATTAAAATGAACATTCTCCCTAAATTCTTGTACCTATTCCAAACGATCCCAATTAAATTACATAAAAAGTTTTATGAAGAACTCAATAGAACAACCCTGAAATTTATTTGGCAAGGGAAAAAACCCAGAATAAATGTAAAAGCAATGCAGGATATGAAGAGCAGGGGAGGGTTAGCATTTCCAAACTGGGAGTTATACCATATGGCCACCTCATTAGTTTGGTTGAAGGATTGGGTGAATTTAACCAATAAAAGAATACTATTTCTAGAAGGCCATGATTTACAAAGTGGGTGGCACGCTTTTCTATGGGACGTAGGGAAAACCAGTCAAAAATATTTCCATAGACATTTAATTAGAGACGCACTATTAACAATTTGGAGGAAAATAAGGAAAAAACATTATACATAAGTACCAGTATGGATTTCAACAATGGAGGCAATGATTCACCCAAACAATTTGGAGCTTACCAAAATGATTAAATACAAAGACTTATTAGACCCACAAGGAAATTTGAAACCGAGGCTGGATCTTCAGGAGCAAGGACATAAAATTGATCAATGGGTTTACCTTCAGATTCAAAGCAGATATAAACAAGACAAAAAAGAATTCGGAATTAATAACAAACTGCAACAGTTAGATAAAATTTTATTAGGATCAAATAAAAAAAAAACATAACAAAATTTTATAACTACTTATTAGAAACAGAACTAGAAGAAGAAATTGTAAAAGGAAATATGATTGCTTGGAGTAAGAACGTAGGGCGCAGCATCACATTAGCGGAATGGGAGAAAGTTTGGGGCAGAAACAATAAGATTACCAAATCGGCAGCATACAAGGAAAATCTTTATAAAATGTTTTATAGATGGCATCTCCCCCCTTCGAGGTTAGCGAAGATGCACCCCAACATGAGTCCGCATTGCTGGAAGTGTAGGAAAAAAGAAGGAACCTTTTTCCATATGTGGTGGTCTTGTGCAGAAACCCAAAAGTATTGGAAGAAAATCAAAACTTGGTTGGAAGAAATCACCAAAGAGCAGATCGAATACAAACCAGAGTCCTTCCTACTAGGGATTTTTGATAAGCAAATTTCCAAAAAAACCAAATACATAACAATACACATTTTAACAGCGGCCAGATTAGCCTTCGCTCAACACTGGAAACAACATCAAATTCCATCAGAAGAAATGATTATTGAAAAAATCTCAAAATGCGCAGAAATGGATAAATTGACTTTGGCGCTAAAAAACAAAGACACTTCACTATACTACGATAGCTGGAATTGTTGGTATAATTGGATTGACCAAAGATAAATTATATATCATAAGGCATAAAAGAAAAGTATCAATCCATAATAACGAGGTAGCGATATAAGTTAAAAAACAGGTGTGGTTATATGACACAAGTTAAGGTTATGAAAACAAAAGAAGATCTTGCAAACTGTTAAAATAAGAAATACTTTTTATCTTGTAACCTCTTTCTTTCTTTCTTCCCCTTTCTTTTTCTTTCTTTTCTCAAAATTCTTTCCCTCTCTTCCTCTTCTCTCTTCTTTCTTTTTCTTTCTTTTGCTTATTTGTGTATGTATTGTGACTGGTTTTAATTGTAAAAATTAATAAACTATATTTATAAAAAAAAAAGAATGTACTCTACCAGTTAGTTATGACTTTTATCCAACAGAAAAGTTGGTTTCTTTAAATCCATTGTAAAGAGACAATAATCAACTCTTAGAAATCAGTGGAGGCAAAATCTGTTTGACCTAATTGTCACTGTGATCTGCTCCCACACAAAGGCATTCTGCAAAAACTTGAAAGCAGTCTAGAATGACAGATAGTGGTAAGCTGGCAGCTTAGCACACTACTGTATTAATTGAACTAAAAGTATGATACACACTGGAATTGGATTGGAATATGGAAACCCCCTCCTTTTTTAGTAATTTGTTAATAGAGAACCAGAGCAAAAGGGCGTTGGTACTAACCTGACACGCCCGTTCTCTTTGAGCTGTGAAGAGCCTCCAGTAGTGGAAGGTGCTTTAGTCTCTGTTTGTCTAGGCTGGGCTTAATTTGCGGAACGCTCCTCCTCCTCCACGGGACTCCTCCCCAGCGTTCCCCAGTTTTGGCGAAGACAAGAGAAATAAACACCCTCACCCTTAGTGCGCTAAAATTTGTTGGCCGAAACAGGATCCCACCAGACAGAAAGAGGGTGGGGTGGATGTTCTTCACAGCTCAAAGAGAATGGGTGTGTCAGGTAAGTACCAACGCCCTTTCTCCCATGAGCTGTTCAGAGCATCCAATAGTGGGACATACCAAAGCTTGGCCTGTCCTACGGGAGGGACTCTGTCTGTCTTGGAATCCCCTCCTCGTCCCTGTGGACCCATTGCAGAACCCTTCTGCCAAAGGAGGCCTCAGCTGACGCAAACACATCTATTTTATAATGCCTAATGAAAGGCGATGGAGAGGCCCAGGTTGCAGCTTGACAGATGTCAGTGATTGGTGCCTGCGTGGCCCAACATGCTGCCAATGTTGCGGCGCTCCTTGTTGAATGAGCTGTTATGCCCCTGGGCACCTGTAGTGATTGAGTCTGATACGTTTTCTCTATTGAGGCCCGTAGCCAACAGCCTATTGTGGAAGATGAGACCTTGCATCCCTGAGTGTTGGGCTGAAAGGACACAAATAAAGCTTCTGTTTTTCTGAAAGACGCTGTGCGGTGAATATATATTCATAATGCTCACCTCACATCCAGCCGATGCCATTGTCATTCCAACCCTTGGGAAGGCCTGGAACAAAAATTAGGAAGTATCACTTCTTGTGCTCTGTGAAAGGCTGAATTAACTTTGGGTATGAATGTAGGGTCAGGATGAAGGGCAACCCGGTCGGAATGGAATACGCAAAGATCTTGTCTGATCGACAAGGCTGCAAGTTCCGAAATACGATGAGCAGAAGTTATCGCTATGAGGAAAACTACTTTATATGCCAGAAATTGGAGACTTGATGATTGCAAAGGTTCGAAAGGGCACTTAGTGAGTGCAAGAAGGACCTTGTTAAGGTCCCAAGTGGGATAACGGTGAACCACTGGTGGACATAAGTTTGTGGCTCCTCGAAGGAAACTCTGTATGCGTGGATGATGGGAAAGAGATAGTAGACCTTCATAAGTGACAACTGACACCAAGGCCGCCACCTGTCTTTTCAACGTATTAGGTGATAATCCCCTGTCAAGCCCATTTTGTAAGAACTCTAGGATTTGAGCCACAGATGGAGAAATGGGATCAATTTGAGACTTGGTGTACCATTTGCAGAACCTGGACCACGTGGCATTGTAGATGCGAGTTGTTGAGAGGCGTCTGGCAGCTTGGATGGTGGTGATAACTCTGTTGGAAAACTTTTCGCTCTTCAGATGACTCCGCTCAACCTCCAGACAGTCAGGTGCACCCATTGAGGGTCCAGATGTTGAAGGGGTCCCTGGGTTAACAAGACCCTGTCTGGCGGAATTCTCCATGGTGGTGATATGGATAGACTGCAGAGGTGTGCAAACCATGGCCATCTGGGCCAGTAAGGAGCTACCAGAAGCAGCTCCGCCCTCTCGTCGAGCAGCTTCTGGATGACCTTGGGGATCAGTGGAAGTGGCAGGAATGCGTACAGAAGCCCTGGGGGCCAATGACAATGGAGTGCATTAAAGTTCTCCGCTCCTTGCGAGGGGTATCTGGAAAGAAATCTCGGGAGCTGAGCATTGAGGGGGGAAGTGAACAGGTCTACCACCGGCTGTCCAAATTTCCTGACTGCCTCTTGAAAGAGGGTCGGATGGAGGCGCCACTCCAATTGATCTATCGTGGCCCTGCTTAGCCAATCTGCCTGTGTATTCGACAGTCCTGAAGTGTGTTCTGCTCTGATGGAAAGCAGGTTGCTCTCTGCCCAACGACATAAGCGCTCCGCTTCTCGCATGAGGTGCTTCGACTGAGTTTCCCCCTTGTTTGTTTATGTGAGCTTTTGCAGTCACATTGTTGGTTAATATTAATATGTGTTGATTGCGTACCTGTGGAAGGAAGCTGCGGAGAGCCAGGTATACTGCTCAAAGCTCCAGCCAATTTATGCTGCACAACTGTTCTATGGAGGACCAGCGGCCTTGTGCTGCGAGCGATTGAAAGTGAGCTCCCCATCAGAACAGGCTGGCATCGGTGGTGATGGTAAATTTGTGGGGCTCTTTGAATAGACAACCTCTGTTTATGGCTGGGCTGGTCCACCAGAGGAGAGATATGAGGACCTGTGATGGAACCTTGACCTTGTATTTGGAGTTGCTTCGGCTGGATCGCTGGTATGGGAGCAGGAATCACTGGAGGGATTTAGTGTGGAGGCGGGCCCAAGGAATAATAGATATACATGAGATCATCTTGCCTAATAACTTTGATAGTTCAGCTAGGGGCACCCTTTTTTAAACCCTGATTTGGGTAACTAATTGATGGATACTGTTTTGTCTGTCTGGTGACAGAAAAACTTTGCCTTCTATCATATCTATGACTGCCCCCAGATGGATTAATCGAGTCGATGGTGTTAATTGACTCTTTTTCCAATTGATTGAGAATCCATGTAGTTGTAAGGATTGTAATGTAGTCTGAGTGTCTCTGACTGCTCGATGAGCGGATGATGACAAAATTAAGATATCATCAAGGTAACACTGTTGTCGTATGGGGACACCTCAGAGATGAGCAGCAAGAGCTGAGAGAACCTTTGTGAAGGTCCTGGGGGAAGATGCTAGTCTGAAACGAAGAGCCACATATTCAAAATGGAGGTTATTATAACAGAATCGTAAAAATTTATAGTGGGAAGGCTGAATGGGAATATGTAAGTACGTCTCCGTCAGATCTATGGATGTAAGGACGTTACATTTTCTGATGCCAAGAAAGATAGATTGCAGGGTGTGCATTTTAAATTTGCGATATACTAAGAATTGGTTCAGATGTTTCAAATCCAGGATTGCTGTCCATCCCCCTGAACTTTTGGGAACAACGAAAAGATGTGAATAGAAACCTCGCCCTCATTGGTCAGTAGCTACTGGTTGGATGGCTCGTATGTCCAGTAGATGCTGAATAGCTGCTTCCATAAGATTTCGTTTAACCAGATCTCTGGAAAGAGAGCACAACATAAAGAAGTCTGAGGGAGCAGATTGAAACTCCAGTGTAAGGCCGAATCTGATTGTGTCTCTGACCCAGGAATCAGATGTTGAGGAGTCCCATTGGTCCGCGAATAATTTAAGGCGGCTGCCAATGGGAGTCGGGTCCATGAGGTTATCTTGGACGCCGGAAAGATCTATTTCCTGCTCTTCGGAAGGATCTCTTGGATTGGCCACCCCTTCGGTTCCTATCCCCGAAGTCTGAACTCTCTGGCTGTTGCCCTGGTCAGAAGGGTGAGGGTCTCTGGTATCTGATTGAGAATGGTCCCTGATAAAAGGGCCGAAAGGATCCCCCCCCGAAAGGACTGAGGGTTTCTAGGATCTGACTTCCGAAAAAGGGAAGGTAAAATTTTCTTTTTGTTTCGAGTCTTGATAAGTAGCGGATCAAGGGAAGGGCCAAACAGTCTGTCTCCCGCAAGAGGAGATGAAGCGAGTTTGCATTTATGCTTAATATCCACTTGCCAATGCTTTAACCATACAAGTGTTGCGCTGTGACATGTGGCTAAAAAGTTAACTGCATGAAAGGTTGCGTCTGTAGAGAATTCAGAGGCTGCTGTAAGTTTTGCAATGTCTTGGTGTGCTCTAATGTTAGAATTGGGGACATGCTCCCATAATAGCCGGAGCCATCTAAGGGAAGAACGGGTAAAGAATGAAGCGGCCGTGGCTGCTCTGATGGTCCAAGCATCAGACTGATGGGGCCTGCATAGGGCCAGCTCATCCCGTTTTTCCTCTGGCTTTAATGCCTCCAGCGCCTCACTGGGAATGGAGGACAAGGATGCTAATCCCACAATGGGTTCGTCTACCTCGGGAGTATTCAACAATTTTAAGAAATCAGGGGCCACTGTCATAACCCATGGGGGGCAGGGTACACTGCTGCTAAAATAGTGGCTGGTGACTGCACTTGGGGAGCTTCCATTGCCTGAAAGAGACTGCCTAAAGGCGAGGGGACACGGGCAGCCATGCTATGCCCTGAAGAGGCTGGGGACTCTGCCTTCGGGGAGCTTTTGTCGGCTGATAGAAGCGGCCTCGCAGTGAGGGGCGTGTGCGTGTGCGCTCGCCCCGAGGCCGCTTCTACCGGCCAATCGAAGTGGCTGGTGACTGCACTTGGGGAACTTCCATCACCTGAAAGAGACTGCCTGATGGCGAGGGGACATGGGCAGCCTCGAAGCCTCGCCCCGAAGCGGCTGGGGACTCTGCTTTCGGGGAGCTTTCGTTGGCCGATAGAAGCGGCCTTGTGGTGAGGGGAGTGCATATGGGCCGCTCTAGGTGGGGGAGGAAATTAAGTCACCCCCGAAAAGATGGCCTAGCCATTTTTTCGGGGGTCAAAAAAACCTAAGGCCCGGCTTTATTTTGTGAGAAATACGGTATTATCCTTTGGACTAAACTGTGTCTTCCTGACATAACTGTTTATATTTTTTCCAATTCTGGTGTTGAAATTGCCAGCCATAGGATATTTGCATTTGGTAATGTTTATTTGGCTCTCTTTAAAAAAGGATCTGCAGGAAGAAACCTTGAATTACAGATCTGGGTTCCATCTTGTTGGAAGATAAAACATTAATGTTAAGAATTAACCCAAAATATGTGCTATCTATTTGAACTGCCTGGGTGTGATCACTGTCTTGACAGGCAGGGGATGTTATATGAGTGATATTCTGGCAAAAAATGAGAAACATCCAGGCACCATGTCTCCTAATCTGAAGAAAGGTATTCAGAAGGCCAAGACTGATTATGAAGATTGAGGATAATTTTTATAGCAATAACATGAGGCAGGTGTGGTGAGGGATTCAACAAATTACAAACCATCAACCGACCAATGTCATCCCTGCTGAGGGGGATGCTTCATTGGCAGAGGAACTGAATCATTTCTTTGCTCACTTTGAAGTGGAGACATCAGAGACAGATAAAACACAACTACCAGCTAATTGTAGCCCTCACCTCATTGTGGAGGAACAGGAGGTGAGGAGCATTCTGAGGGCTGTGGACCCGAGAAAGGCTGCCGGTCCTGACGGTATCTCTGGCCGAGTGCTTAAAGATCAGTTGGCTGGAGTCTTTTGAATTCTGCTGTATAGTGCAGTGTTGGTGCGGTGTCGCAGATTTTCGGTTCAATGTGTGGAGGGTGAAGGATGTGTGTTCGTGTTTATTTCATGGTCATGGTCATGATGTGCACTGAAGACGGTGTTTGATTTTGTTGTACGAGGTGCAATGACAACTAAACTATATAAAATGTTAAATTCTGACAGGTTTTGCTCAAAATAGATATTCACCAATTTACTGTGCCACCTAGCAAAATTCCAAGTAATGGCTTATATGGAGTCCTTTGGTGGCATTCAAAGCATTATGTTCTTGTCTTGGTGCAAGAAGACATACTGATAATGTTGTGGTGATGTTCTCACCAGCTTTGGATATTTTGGATTATGAATTAGTTAGCTGTTCTTGCACATGGTGAGATGGAGATCTTGGTTACAATACTTTATATTGTTTCATAAATTCTAACTGATTAGAAACAAAATCAAAAAATTGTTCTAGGTCAAATTGATCAGTACTTGCAGTAAAACTCACAGATTTTTCTGTGTCTCAGTTTAGGAGGTTTATGGAGAGGATTCAAGCTGTCAGCAGATGAAATAATATTGTAATTGTCCTTGAGCAATATTAAGATGTTTTTTTACTCACAGCCCAGATGTATCCTTACAGAAAAGTCTTACTGGATTTATTGTTATTACTTTCATGTACATTTGAATAAGATGAAATTAAAAAAATGTTTTGAAAATTCTCCCATGGGAAATATATGAGATTTTTTGCATTTAGCAGTTTCATAGCTTAACGAATCCTAGCAGATATGAAGTCTAACTTGCTGTAGAGTTTTAGAGCTTCTATCCACACACTAAATGAATTTACGAATAGGCCTTACTTTCACAGAAAGTCATAACTTTTCTTCTCACCGATTTCTCCTTGTATTAGAACTAACCCTGTTTAAACCAGATTAAACATATTTGTGTAATTGCACTCAAAACAGGGCTAAGATACAAAAATAGTTTCTAAAATTTTTAATTAATTTTAGCCAAATTAAATTTAACTGAAGCACAAAGTTAACAGAACATTAAAAGTCTCAAACCATGTTATGAATTTTCATTGGCAAAGGAGACAACTTTAGGAAAGCAGGAAACCTGTGGAGCATGGATTACCAATCTGTTGTGTAAAGTTAATAATTCAACTTAATAATGCTTTCCAACAATAAACCCCAAACAGACATGGATAATTCAAAGCAAATTCCTAGTTTGCCTTTAACACATATGTAGCATGGATGGAGCCAGGATACTTGTGTGTCTGTTTTTCTACAGTCATTTCTGTTTACTCAATCCGAATTGGTAAAGTTGGCATGCTTGAGGTCCCTTCCATTGAGTTAGGCCTAAAGATTGTTTTCTGTTGTAGCAAATGCCCTATGGAACATGGTCCTGTAATGATCTGGATGACACTGACTCCTCTGGCTTTTTGCAAAGCATTAAAGATCTGGATGTACCTTCAGACACCAAGTTGAGAAGGTTAAATTTGTCCTGTTAGTGAATTTGTTGATTGATCTGTACTGTTCGGTAATGGATTTTAGACCCTGGGATGTATTATGCATTACTGTTTTCTATTCTTGTACGTTTTATTGGTTTTAATCCTCTATGCCATCCAGAGCCACTGTTTTGAGATTGGTAGCTACATAAATTGTCTAAATACAGAGGTAATCCTACTCCCCCGTCTCCTGAAAAGCCAACGAACCTTAACTGAAAAATATTGGGATATGAGGTTAAATTGTTATTTTGTCTGAAATATATAAGATATGTTCAACCAAAATAAGCCACATAATGCCAGTAGCTTAGTATGTCTGTGGATATTTCATCCGACTTCTGATGTTGTCCCTTTAATTAAGCTGAAACAAATACAAACCCAAATACACAAACTAAACGGAAAGCTGGAATCATCTTTATTCATTATAACGATTTCATATTTCCAGAAAAAGTGATGGATTGCTACAATTATACTTTTCACTTTGGAATAACACTACAAATATGACCTGGGAAAAAAGGCCAAGTTAAAAGCCCTTGTCTGGGGAGGGGGACATAGTAGCATTGGTAGCAATTGACCTTATTGATCAATGAGAATTTTATGTCTAGCCATGCCAATCATGATTATTTATGAAAGACTTTAAAATTTTTAAAATTGTTACGGCATAGCTCCAAAAGTTGTTTCTTTTGTTGCAAACAGAAAACATACCACCGATTAGTTCTCATTTACAACCCTCTTCTGTTTTCCCATGATTTCTTTTGCCCTTTCTTACGACTCAAAGGGGGAAAAAACCTTGAAGAACAGCTGAAATATACTTTTTAATGGTAGCCTCTCTCTCTCTCTCCCTCTCTGAAGGCCAATTAAGGTTCTTTTTTTTCCCAGTTCCCCCATAATTTTCAAAGTTCTGGACGTTTTTCAAAGCCCATTTGGAATTTACACATCTAACTATATTTGGTTTCAAGTAGTTTACAAGTACGTACCCTAATCCTTGCCCCAGTAAGGCTGGTTTGGGTCCAAAAGGACTGTACTATTTGTTTTCTTACTGGCAAATACATTTTATGAAAATCTATTCCTGGTTATTTAAAGGACAGTGCCAAATCCTGATATTTTTAAAATGCTAACCTAATTATCTATAGCTCTGAGTGACTTCAGGTCTTGAAATATCATATAAACATATAAATAGAAAAATATGACCTACTACTTTATATACGACTCCTCTTCTTACCTAATTAAAAACAATATTTTCCCAGAAACACTTTTATACCTTGGAATTAAGTCAATGTATACTCCAAAGAAAGCTTGTTATTTGGGGCTTTAAAAAGCTAATGCATACTACAAACCTTAAATAGCTAATTACAGATCTGGGCAGCAGAGAGATTCAATTATATTTATATTTGGATTAAAAAGGAAACTACATACTAGGGTAAGTGAAGGAATTTGAAAGAAGTTAATGTATCTCATTGTAACACAGCCACAAATAGATCATAAAGATATTTCTGATGAAAATAT
This sequence comes from Notechis scutatus, assembly GCF_049901735.1. Classification (NCBI taxonomy): domain Eukaryota; kingdom Metazoa; phylum Chordata; class Lepidosauria; order Squamata; family Elapidae; genus Notechis; species Notechis scutatus. The sequence goes on along the minus strand of NC_142013.1, from coordinate 52,247,301 downwards.
TTGCTCATGAATACAACCACAGTACAATATAATGTTTTGCTGTCATTGATAATGGACAGATTTCCACTTTTTGCTTTACTGTATCTGTGGCTCTCATCTTAATGTACATGTCACTGAAAGATGTGCATTAAGTAATTGCCTTAATTCATTTTCTCAGCTTTTCTTTAACACAATGGGTTTTTATTTTATTTTAAGTTATTTAGATAAATTTGCATAACATTCCTTAACATTAACAGAATTTGTCCACATTGATTTCTACCAGTATAGAACCAGCAATTTTTTGAACTTATGTTTTTTAGACTGGAACATAACTTTTCAAGAGTTTTGATTCCTAGAGTGTAATCTCCTCAGTTTGAAGGTCTATTGGACTCCTATAACAATGAATCTGAAAAGGAATTCAAGGCTAGGGAAAATGCCTCTAGTAAATAAAAGGAGACAACTACAAGCAGATATAGACCAGATCTGTTTTCTGTGGGGTAGACTAAAGCCTGTTGTAATAGCTGATGTCTGATGTGGCTTTTTAAGAATTACAACAACCAAAACACAATATGTTATAATGAATATGGCTCTGTTTTTTAAAGAAGTAACCATATGAATCTATTCTTTTTGTTAATGCCTAGTTGGTTTAAGGAAAGGAAGGATTTCCCAGTCTGGTAGATAACATATTGATATACTGAGGGATGAAATAAAGCAAAATGTAGAAAAAATAAACAAAATGAGGCAACTGCTACAACTTTATTTAATCAATTCATGCATTGAAAGCTGGTAAGATGATGAAACTGATTCAACTATCAATGCTATGTACTTATTGTTAGAAGAAATCAATATGTCCATAGAGATTACATTTAAGAATATAATAATGTAACAATATAGTAGTTTGAAAACAAAGTGTTGAAAATTTTGAAAACAAAAATTACATTTAAAACTGTTGGGATTTTAAAAAGCTATATAGATTTTTTAAAAACTTCTGTGAACTCAAATTCACTAGATTTTAGCTGTGGTGAATGGAGAAAGCAATATGCCAGAGAACAGACTATGCAGATTGGTCTATAAAACTGATTTTTGAACATTTCATTGCATTCTCAACCATTTCATTTAACACTTTACATTTTTTACGAGTGCCATATCTAAATGATACAAATTGCTCTTAAAACTGTTTACTTGAAAACAAGTTCTAAAAAATATCAGGATTAGCTTTTGGGCGCAGAGCAGATTTAAATAAGAGAAGCAGTAAAAGGGGAGAAAAAGCTTTCTGATTTTTAAAATAACAGAAATAAGAGTAGAGGTTATGGGCTTTATAGTAGCCAAAAATTAAACTATAATAGTTGAAACATCATACCACATTTCACACATGCTTATGATAAAGTCTGAATTAATGGTAATAATATTACTATAGTATCACTTTTGGTTATTTCTTCTTCTGTAGTTCTTCTATATAATTGACTGGAATTATTCCTATACATTCTTCAGTCCGCTCTATACGATGTCTTAAAACAGTAGATCTGATTATATCAATGTCCCGTTTTAAATGGTCCATGAGATTTGTAATAATCGTTGGAGCAGAATCAAAGTCTACCAAAAAATACCTGGAGATAAGGGGAAAAAAACAGTTAAAAAGGTTTTATGTTAAAAGACATAATATATGCTGTATCTTGTGAGATTGATGAGAGTCTAAACTGAAGATGGTCTTGACCCCTCCCTTGATCTCAGCCTGAACATTTCTACAAAAAGTTTAACTAAATTTAAGCAAGAATGGCATCCATATATATTACACAGCAAGGTAAGTATAAAACTAGAGTATGGTTTCTAAAATTTGCTCCAATAGTGGTGTCAAATGGTGTGAGAACCCATAAAGGGGCAAGTCAGAATTTAAATATTTACCTATATTATTTTCCTTTTTACTTTATTATTATTAATGATATCCCCCCCTCAAAAGAACAGTGCTTCATCATGGTTGAGGGGCTTGTGTCTTCTACCAATGCTAAGGGCAACTATGACTTGGATAACTAAGAATCTACACAGACATTCAATATGATGGTAATACATAATTTGAATTCCATGCCAGATTTATTGTCACCCAGATTAGCAAGTGTTGTGTTGGATCGATCTGGCTTCTGGGCATTCACTGAAAAAAGCGTTACAGGGTCATCTCCCTTTGCAAGGCAACCCGGCCATTAAGCTGACAGGCTACGGGAAGGCAATATAAAATTTGTTAAAAGGAAAACTAATTATGGAATGTTTCTACCAATCAGAACCATCAAAACATGGATTTCAAAAGTGAAAGTATCAGGTGTTTTTTTTTTGGAGGGGGGGAAAGCATCTGGATTTAGGATTAATGAGCAGATTTATGGACTAAATTAGGTAATTTTAAAACACAAGTTCTTTACCAATGTTGAATTGGAAGCAAATGAAAAACAAGCAACTTAAAATTTCGGTTAATTCCAAAATACCAATAATAATACCAATTTGCAGAGTGAGTAATGAACAGTAAAAGATGAAGAGTCTATTTTAAATTAACGAAGAAAAAAAAGATTAGCCAGGTGCGGTGGTGCGAGCCTGTAATCCAGCTACTCCGGAGGCCAAGGCAGGCGGATCGCTTGAGCTCAGGAGTTCTGGGCTGCAGTGGGCTATGCCGATCGGGTGTCCACACTAAGTTTGGTATCAATATGGTGATCCCTGGGGAGCCGAGGGCCACCAGGTTGCCTAAGGAAGGGTGAACCAGCCCAGGTCAGAGATGGAACAGGTCCAAAAAAAAAAAGGACTGAAGTTACCAAAGGGTTGAAAGCACTATTGTTTAATCAAAATCTAGCTGGGAAAATCAAGGAATGAATGAAAAAACTGAAAGAATACTCTTGTCAAAATTGAAACACATTACATGAAAACTTTGGCTAAAATGGGGAAGAATATTAATAAAATTGTTAAAATGATTCCAATTGCAACACTGGCGCAAGCAAACTCAACAGATATATGCTGCAGCCAACGAAAATTATGGACTGTGCTGAAATGGGTAAATTGACATTTGAAATTAGAGGACAAGAAGACAAACAATTTTATATGATATGGGATTTATTTTATCAATGGTTGGACAAAAAGACATGGTAATGTAACAGACTAGATAATTCTGTGATAGAAATTTAATAGATTGATATAAAACATAATATAGACATATATAACCATTGGTTGAAAGTATAGCATAAATTTTAAGATAAAACTTGGAACATCTCATATAAAATGATGAAATAAATAGTTTAGTCATGGATGATTAATAACTGATAAATATACAAGCATGTGTTAGTTTGACAATGTGAAAATTAATATAAACTGTGAGTAAATGACTACAAAAGGGTAGCACAAAAGATTTTTAACCAACTGACACACTGTATGTATATAAAATGGAAGATGGTTTTATGTTTTATGTGCGTTTGTTTTTAAAAAATAAAAATTCTTTAAAGATATATTCCGCAGCCTGCCTAACCAGTTGTTAAGTTCTTTAAATAAATATTTTTAATGTTGGGAGAAGGGAAGTTGGCACTCTTCTATAAAGAAGAGATATGAGAAATAAAAATATTTTTATGACTTTATTATAAAATGCAATAAGCTGGAAAATGGAAAGATAACTTTAAAAAAAAAACAGCTTTATTACTTAGCCTTTATTGTTCACCTGAAAAAGGTTCAGAAACTATACACAAGGTAACATATGTCTGCATTCTATGAATCTTGGTGAAGTATTTGGTTTGAAAGTGACTATCCATTTGACAGAAAGTTTCCCAATAAATCATGTGTCCATTAAGCTAATACAAAACATCTCCAAGATTGGTCACATTTCTTTCACTTCCCTTTTTCCTTTTTTTCTCCCTAATCAACTTGCTTGCTGAAGGGTTTCCAAAACTCACAAATACATGCTATTCAACCAAAAGTTGTTCTTATCCTGAGAAAGATGGAGGAGCAGGCTGTTTAGAAAAATTGTCATCCGTTCTTTTTTAAACTGTACCCAATTAAATTGATACAGATATAAAAAGAGCCATAATAGTGCTGAATTTTGAACAGATAGTTTTGTATATTTCCCCATGAGGACTGGGGAGATGTTTTCTTTTTTAAAAAAGATACAAAAATGAAATGTGAAACTTACAAATCTGTATGTGATAATGTGAGTACTTTCTATTATCTCTAACCCATTCTATTGCTATTCTATTCTATTGCTATCCTCGCTCTAGAATTTCTTCTGGTTTTTTTCCGTCTGTTTACAGCCAATCTGCACATTTACACAATGTGTTTTACTTTACTTCTTTTTCATCAGCCACTCTTTTTGCAGCAAAAATGTATTGCTTTATTGGGCTGCTTTTCTCTATTTGCTGGTAGCTGCAGATCTTTCAAAACACGGGTCTCTTCCACTCTCTTCCCACACACACCTGTTTCAAGGTTGCAGCTTTATTGAACTATCTGCCAGGCTGGGGGGGGTTCAGATGGGAAGGGAAGAAACCAGCAAAGATGTCTACAATTTTTCTAAGCAGTCTGGTCTTCCATAAAAATAAACTGTATTTTTCCTTAAAGTCTGCCTAAAAAGAGAAAATGATCTATTTTATATCTTATTTCCCCTTTACCTGAAATTCTGTACTTTGAACTTCCAAAAACAAGTTGGCCCTAATTAAGCAGCTTGTCTTTCATTCAGCACTTCAACCTACTAACCAGACTGGAGATTTCTGTGCCTTTGGAAATATTAGAGATTTATTTTTCATATGCTGCAAATGCTGCCTAAAATCAACTTAAACTTTTCCCCTCTACTTTGATCAACATAAAAAAAGATAATTTTAAGTTCTGATATTTTATTCATGAGCCTACAAGAATAAAAGACATTAGTTTCATGAGATCAAGAAAGATCTTCAAAATACTATTGTCACTTAGATATTAATAATTCAGCACCTGCTTTCATTGGAAATAAACAGTTTTGAGAATAGACTATGATGCTGAGAACCAGTGTTTGATTATATAATTCTTCTAATAGTTTACACCCACCCACCTGCATAAAAGAGGAATAGAAGAAAATAAGGAGATTTGGCAGATGTGGGCATACATAATCATTATTGAGCCATCTATTTTCAAATGACGTTTCTTTAAATGAAATGGACACAAATATTTGGTTAAAGCATGCTTATAAACACTCTAGTATTTAATTAATCGTTCCAAAAAGGAGGCTGCTATTCTTCACCATAACCTGGAATTGATTCAATGGGAAAGGTTCAGCCCTTACAAACAATCTCAAAACTGAACTAATGCTTCATTTTAAAAAAATGCTGTTTCAAAATATTTGACCAAAATGGAAGGAAGTGAAAACAAACCTCAATTACTTTGTTTAAATTCACACCAGTATTTTATAGGAGTGTTTTCTTTTAAGAAATTTATGGATTAATCTTTAAAACTGCTTGAATCAAGCCATTACAGAAGGATGTGAAGAGAATGTGAAAATGAGGATAGAATTCAATTTTATATGATTGAATATACAGAAAAAGCTCAACTATCATATCCAACTTAATATATTTCTTTTCAAATTCATCCTATTGTGTTTTTTCATTCTAATATAATAACTATTTTTACTAAAACCTCAAGATTCACCAATCAAAATTCAATGTACGCTAAACAATTTACATTTTTCTCTATTTATCTTACAAATCTCATGCTTTCTCTTGGATAGGAACTTCCAGGGAATTCATGAATATAGACTAGACTGGAAAGTAAAAAAATTCTTAAAAAGCAACAGCAAAACCAATTACATATTATTGCAAATGGCATGGCTGTATCCATGAAGTTACCAGGAGTTGAGCTTGACGTTACTCCCATTTAAAGACTGGGGGTAGAAAATCCTTGCCAGCTGTTTACAAGTTTTTCAAATATATACCAACAAATCTATCTCAATGTATAAATTATAAGACAGTACAGTGGAGCCTCTGGTCATGACCATAATCCGTTCCAGGACTTCGGGCGCAACCCGATTTGGTCACGACCGGAAGCAAGACTGATTGTGCATGCGCGCACAAAAAAAAATTGGGTGGAAGAGGAAATCGCCACAGCAGGGAAAATCGCTGCAGCTGTGTTTTATTGCCACCCAAGGATGTGTTCGCAACCAGAGTGAAACATTTAGTGAATTTTTTGGTCGGCACCCAATTTGGTCATGGTCAGAAGAGTTCGTGACCTGAGGTTCTATCGTAATTCTTTAGAATGAGCTTCTACAGAGCTTTCAAAAGTTTCTTAGACTCCTTATGCGGTAATATAGAAAACAGAAACTTATTCAGTATTTACAAGCTATCTTGATTTCTAGAAATCTTGAAAAATCACAGCAACTCCTTTATTCCATCTTTAGAATATTCCTCATTAGTTGATATACAAAAGAAGCTAGCAATACCACTTAGACTTATATACCGCTTTATAGTGCTTTTCAGCCCTCTCAAAGCGGTTTACAGTCAGCATATTGCCCCCAACAATTTGGGTCCTCATTTTACCCACTTCGGAAGGATGGAAGGCTAAGTCAACCTTGAGCCTGGTGGGATTTGATCTGCCAAACTGCAGTAGGGATATAGATAAAGGGTATTTGTAAAGAGACCTATATATGTCATTATATAATATATAAAGGAGGTTGTAAAGTAGCCTTGACTTGGCTCCACGTACTGATTATGTGCCTGGCAAAAATGGCACCCAACAGATTATTTCTGTAGAAATAAGCCTTAACAGAAAGATGTTACCCTAATTCCACCCTAATCAAAGTTTTGTCTCTTTCTTTCCATTTTTCACCATCTCCTCTGATTAAGACTCATAAGTTTTGAAAACTTGACCCAGGTTTGGAGTTTAGATTTCCCTTTTTAAAAATGTTTCAATATACAAAATTTGCATTTTTGACAATGCCAACTAAAAAAAAAAAGAGATCTCCCTACCATTAGCCATGCACAGTTTTTCCAGCAAAAATAGGCTACTCCAAAAAGGGATAGTTTAATGTAGCCTTTCCCAACTGGTACCTTGCCATGAAATTAAATACATATTAAATACATTTAAATTAAATACAATATAAGGCAATATTTGTACTCTATATTTCCCTTCAAAATATCAGCTACAAAGACTTAAGAAAAAAAAATGTTACAAAATTATTTCTTCCAAATTAAAAGAGAGGCAGATATCTAATTTTACACATATCAAAATTAAAATGTTTATTTAAATTAAAATGTCAAGGTTATAAAGTCGACACTGTTATTATTAATTTATATCAATATTAATTTTATGGAATTCAAATATATACTAACAAGCTACATTCCCAAAAGAGACTTTTAAAAAATCAATCAGCAATCAACAAGCACCTGGATCCAACCTTTCTCACAACTCTAATGGGAAAACAGTTCTCAGATGATTTGGTGCCCATGGGACAGTCTGTTCAGAACAGGGCCAGAAAAACTACGTTTTATGAACACTCAGCTTCAGCTTTTTAAGAATATATCATCATTATTTTTAGGCTCTACCGTTGAAAACTTATTAATATAGCTGATTATGAGATTTGGAAGGTGACTAGAAAAGTGCCTTGTCTACTACCTCTCAGGGCTCAAACTGGGTTTCTCAGAGGTGCTCGGCATGTAAACACATATGGAAAAGATCAACTTACCAGTTTTAACATCTGAAACATGGTGAACCTTCACATATATAGGTCAACGGTATTCCCTAGGCCAGGGGTCTACAATCTTAAACACTCAAAGAGCCATTTGGACCCGTTTCCCACAGAAAACACTGGGAGCCACAAAATCTGGGTTTGGTGTGGCCAACTCAACATTACTCACTCCCATCCAGTCACATGACAACCCCTGCCCCCAGCCACACCTACTCAGGTTTTGTGGCTCCCAGTATTTTCTTTTCTCTGGGAAACTGGTATCTCTCTCTCTGTGTGTGTCTCTCTATCTCTCTCTTTCTCTCTCTCCTCCATTTCTCTCTCTCTCTTTCTTCCTCTCTCTCCTCTTTCTCTCAACTCTTTCCCTCTCTCTCTCACATCTCTCTCTCTCTCTCTCTCGTGTGTGTGTGTGTGTGTGTGTGCGCGCGCGCGCGTGTGTGTTCCCTCTTGAGCCATTTCCAAAAACAGTCGAGGGTTGAGAGGTTTTTTTTATTTTTTGTTTTGCTGATGTTGTTCTTTCTTCTTTGGGTTCTTTTTAACCATACGATTTCAATCAAGAGTCATTTCAGGTTCCCAGATAAATGAAGCTCTTTTGTCCCCCTGCTGTGGCTTCCTGTCAGATGAGCCCATCACTGGCTGGCCCCGCCTCTCGTCCTCCCCTCCCACTAACTCCTCGTCTGTCCTGAGAAGAGAAGGGCGATGGCGGCAGATGGAGACTTGCTCCACATTCCAGAGTGGGAGCAAAGTGCCCCTCTACTTGCCTCTTGTTCCTGCCCTTGTTGGTGCTATGCGCATCTTGCGCTAAATTTAAGTGTGCTGCATGAGACACTGCAAGGGCAGTAAATGGCTATGGAGGCGGCAAGAGGAATATGGGGAGATGTGCGACTTTCTGTCTGCCCTGAGACACCGGCTGGGCCAGCTGCAGCTGACACCGCTGCTCTCACCACCTCCATGGCTGCTCACTGCTCTTGAAGCGCCTCGCACAGCACCCTTAACCTTAGCACGCTTCACAGTGGGGGAGACTGCGTCCCCTCCTCCTCCTCCTGGAGCCCATTACAATGCAGAGCATCGGCTGCAGCCGGCCTGACCAGTGTCTCGTGGCAGAAAGTCATGCGTTTCCCCCAGTGGCCGAGGTGGGCACAGCATCAACAAGGGCCGGAAAAAGAGGCAAGTAGAGGGGTGCTTTGCTCCCGCTCTGGAATACAGAGCGAATCTCCATCCGCCGCCACCCTTCTCTTCTTAGGGCAGGCGAGAAGTGAGTAGGAGGGAAGGGAGAGGGGCGAGGCCAACCAGTAGTGGGATCATCTGACAGGGAGCCACAGGAGAGAACCAAAGAGCTGCACCCCCGCCCTAGGCATATTACAGAAGAACAAATGGAATGCAGCTCTCCATTTCAGTTCCATATTCCCGTTCAATAAGCCAGCAGGTACAGATTAGAACAAGAGGTTCCTAGGCTGGTACAACAAAGGAAAAACATATGCATGTCTATTCAATTCCACTGAGTTAGGAGGAATTTATTCCCATGCATGTGTGGCCTTTGCAGCCTTTTTATATCCACTGCAGTTTAAATATTTACATGCTTTGTAAAATATTGTAAACCCCTATTCTACTTTTAGTATCCAGTTCTAGCATTCAGCTGAGCAAAAACTCATTTATATAAAATGACATCCAGAAGAAAAATACCTACTACAGTGCCAAACAACACAATGTTAATGGTTTAATATGCTGGGGAACCTCGCATATCCTACACAATAATGAGCTGCAATTGAAATTCATATGAATTTAAGAAAGATTGTGTCAGATCTGAAAGACCATATCTATTACCATTTTCTTTCCCCCCGCAACCCCTGCATGAATCAGTCTGATCCAGTTAGCAATAGCACTTAGACTTATATACTGATTCACAGTGCTTTACAAACCTCTCTACACGGTTTATATAAAATTTTGTTTTTATGGCTGCAATCCTGCTGTCAAACTCCTGGTCCACAGGCCGGGGCATCACGCGCTGGCCATGCCCACGCCCAGCTTAGCAAATGGGGGAAAAAGTCCCGATACGTCACGTTATGCCGCCGTGACGATGTGATTTTTGACAACTCTGCACTACATTTACTGGAAAAACAGGAATGCAAAATACTATTAAGTGGAAACAAGTAATGAAGTCAATGAGACCAAAAAGAACTATTTCACTGATTTATTTGGGAGAATACTCTCATATCTCATTTTGCAGTTATTAAAGATTGATTCATATAATTTAAGAATATGTATACCATTGATTAGGTTTGCTACCTAGAATTGCAATTGGAATATGGGTAGCTATCTGAATTGATCTAATGAACAAACAAACGTCACTGATTTTCATTCATTGAAAACAGTATTTTTCAAACCTTGGATGCAATGGAAAGAAGTGATATTGTATGCACAGGGAAGAAACGGGTGCACACAGTAGCTTTGACAAAGATCATCTTCTCTCCTTAAGCAATTCCTCAAATTTGGGTATTCTTCAGATTTGTTGTACCACAACTCCTATTCCCATCAATAATTTCATGTATTGGTAAAAGACAGCAGTGTAGCTTAACTGATATGGTAGGCATCAAGTTTTGGGACACTGTGGGAGCAGCTGCATTACCCAAGCTCCAATTCTAGTATTGTTCTTCTGTAGATTTCTGTACTGTCATCACTTCTTTGAATTATATCCAGTCTAGCAAAATTACATGCAAGAATTAAGTAGCTCATACCCTCCTCTGAGGTGATGCTGATCATGCCTTACTATCTTATATGGCAGCATTCTTTCTCCCAAGTTTTCCAAATTCCTCACCACTGCTCCTCTTTCCAGCAAAGCTTCCACTGTGCGCCTCAGTGTTGCAGCTGTCTCTGGCTTTAAACAGAAAGAAAAACATACATTTATATTGTAGTCAATGATCATTTATCTTGCTTTATTTACTGAAACAGAATTGGGAGGGGGGAATGAAAAAATAATAAAAACAGAGAAAATGCAGTGTGTGTGTGTGTGCATGACATTTTTCATAAAATGGTTTCAGTAGAACTTATTCATATTATATTGTAATAGTTCATGTATAATTGACATTCAATTGACTCACTCATTCAAAAGTCTTCTTCTTCTTGTGCCATATCTGTCATTGGATATTGGCGAGCATATTGGTGATCCTATTTTTTTCAACAGCCACACAAAAGGCACAAGTAACAAATCTTCAATTTAATGGATAATTGGGGCCATAAATTTGTCTTCCCAATGTTGAAGAACTAATATCTTGGCAATAATTAGGGTAAAAAGAGCTTACTCACATTATTCAACTGTCAATGTCCATGTAGAACAGGGGTGTCAAACTTGTCTCGTCACGGCAGTGTCACGTGACGTATCGCAACTTTTCCCCTTCGCTAAACTGGGTGTGGCCAGCGCATGATGCATCCAGCCTACAGGCTGCAAGTTTGACAGCCCTAATATAGAAGGTAGGTATTTCAAAATAATGTGTACAAAGTCAATGGCAATTACTTTTAACTGGCTGAACTAAAAAGAAGGGGGAGAAAAGACAAGACATTAAAGCAAGGGGAAGTCCCAAAAGTTTGATTATCCATTTGCAAGAATGTATACATATTATACACATATTAATAGCGGCTTTACAAGGGGTTTTTCAAAAAAAATGTTTTTGCAATTTAATGGGATTTTAGAAAACATGTGAATGTAGACTGCATTCCTAAGTCTAACATTTCATATTCACAAGTGTAACACTCCATAGTACAAAAAACTGAAAACAACTTCTTCTTAGGTCCGCTTTAGTATAAGAAAATTCAATTAAGAGAGGAATTCAATATTTTAGATCATGAAGAGGAATTGTCTTGAGCTGCACATAAAATATATATATAACATTAATCACATAATAATATTAAAGATTATTATTTTGTGAAGCTGCATTAGCTATCCAGGGCAGCATGTGGTTCATGCCTATTTTATAATCTGATGTGAAAGAGGAAACAGGTATTTAAATAATACTCTAAAGAAACAAGGTTATATTTTATCATACACATGTTATTGTCTATAGCAGGGGTCTCCAACCTTGGCAACTTTAAGCAAAGCTGGCTGAGGAACTCTGGGAGTTGTAGTCCACAAGCCTTAAAGTTGCCAAGGTTGGAGACCCCTGGTCTATAGCATCTCCATTCAACTTCAAATAGGTACGTGTTTCTTTAAGCTTTTAAACTGAAACATTTAACAGAATCTTGCTGTGTCAGACCAAAGATAATCTAGTATAAGATTGAGATGTTTCAAGATAGCAACAGCAATCTGCTCCTCAGCATTTCCACCATATATCTATTGCTCTCTTTGAACCAGGAATTACTTGTTACTTGTAGCTTAATCACTACTTCGGGTTCTAATTTTACCCATCTTCCAAAATAATGCAAGCTAGAAACTATCACATCTTCAATCTACTAACTAAATGAGTTTTGCCCCATTTTACAACTTTTCTTGCCAGTTGTTGAGTGAATCACTGCAGTTAAATTGGGGATGCTGTAACGGTCATAAGTGTGAAAAATGGACATAAGTCACATTTTTCGGTGCCGTTTAACTTGTCACTAAACAAATGGTTGTACGTTAAGGAGTACCTGTATTTATAATAAAGTATCTAAATATTTTCTTTCCTTTTTTTTAAAGGTACAACTTACTGCAGCTGTAAATTTCACCCCATCTTTCCCAGCTCTACAATATCCTTTCTGGATAAACCAGCCAGGACTGTAAATATCTGAGTACTACTGAGAGATATTCAGTACTCCCGTTTCAACTCCTTTGTGACCCATAAGGAATTTGCCCTTTTCCTAACTGTTGCACTTGAGTTGTAATTTTCATTGAACTATCCAACATGATCAAGTCATTTCATAATTAGTCAAATGCTAGTTTAATACCCACCAGTGTTTATGTACTATCAGAATAAGCAAGCTATGACCCCATAGTTCCCATTTCTATGAGAATTAGAAACCATTCTAATTGGAAAAAAACACACAATTAGAATCAGCAGATTGGTTGCCCACCATTTAGAAAAATGAGTAGGAATGTTGTGCTATTCTTATTTACTGTCCTTAATCTCTCAAAAACGTGTAATAGCATGGACCACAGTATCTCTTTAGGATGGGTCAGCAAGTTGACAACTAAAGACAACGTGTTGCAGTGTTTGTATTCCTGCCTGCAGAACCATACTCAAAAAAGGACAGGAGAACCTCTGTTCAATATCATGGCAATCGTGCAGGGAATTCAATTTGATCTGATCTGCCATGGCGCCGAAGCCTATATGAAGCCATTGGGAAAGGCTGTACAGAAATTTGAATGAGATGGACAAATGCCTCCCGGGCAAATGAGTATAAGAATGCTTGTGGGATGTGAAAAGCCAGGTGAGGCCAACTGCCTGAAGATGAATCACAGTAAGATTATCAGTAGCCTGGAAGTTCATCATCTCCAAGCAGTTCTTCTTTTCAGAAACTGTCCTTAAGCCAATACTACATGGGGGGACACTTGCCCTATAGAAACAAGTACAGGATATATGGCTACTCTTGGATTCCAAATAATCACTGAAAGTACCTCGGTAAGGAGAACCTAGGCGCAGCTTCAGATAGTGAGTCCAATTTAGCAATTATGGATGAAAATAGTCTATCCTATTTAAAAAGCTAACCTCAATTCCAGAGATTAGAATATCATTTTTCTTATCACTGGAATAGCTTTTGACCCACCCAGAGCAGGCTGGTCTCAGTAACTCCTCCAATTCTATTATCTATGATAATAAGGCATAGTGTTTTCCATGTGTTTCCACCACCAACTGTTATTAGAAAAGCAGTTTATCTGCTTTAACTATTCACAATAAAACATATGTAGAAAATACTATGCATACATTTTGATGTGAAATACATTTAAAAAGATTCAATAACCAAGTTGAAGTGTTCAAACTAATTTAGTAAGAAGCGACCAATCTTTTAAGGGTGAAATATGCATGTTTTTAGATTTTGCTAATTCTCAGCAGCCCAAACCACTAGTGGGTTTCAAAGTGGTTTGCCACCAGTTTGGTGGGTGTGGTTGGGTAGGCGCATTTTGCGCACACATTTTGCACACACGCACCAAACACATGCTTTGCGCATGTGCAGAGGCTTTCCTACTCACCTCCTGCAAGCTCCCTGTCTTCAACAGCTGGCACGCAGCAATCTGCTATGCCACAGAAAGCAGCTGTGCTTCAAAAGCAAGAAATAAAGCTCAATATGGGAGCCCAGGCGGGCCCAACAGCAGATCATCTGAGAACTAGTTTGGTCTGAGCTGATCTTGGGAGCTACCAGCTTGGCAGAACCGGGCTGAACCAATAGCATCCCACCTCTGGCCCCAACCAACATGGTCCTACAAGGCAAATACTGGAAGTGGCCCACTGGTTTCTGGCCTCTTCCCTAAGTCAATTAGAGAATTTATTTTCCATATTTGGATTTGCCCCAATTGTGTTTCTCACTTGGTCTCGAAATTCTACATGTTTTTTAAGATATTCTCTTTTAAGGTAGCCAGATCTCCTAAATATTGATTTGAATGAAGTTAGTTATATGTAGCAATCATATGTTTCAGTTTAAACTAAATTTGATGCATCACATAATGGTCTTTGATTCAAACTGAATAAAAAGTAGCAGTCTGGAAAAATGTATGTCCTTCCATTGTATGTCCTTCCATTGTCTAAATTATGGAATATCATAAATTGTTCACATAATCTCTTAACAAAATTGAATAAAAATGCCAGACACAGCAGACTCTCAAGAATATTCACCTACTAAGTTTATTTCATAAACTTCTAAGATTGAGATCATTTCAGAAATACTTGTATTTTTGTACTTTTTATTTAAACTTTGTACAGAAGTTTTAAACATTTCTACACAGTAACTTGGACAGGACAAAATTCTATATTCAAAAAATGTAAACTGCAAGAAATACAGTTTTAATTATACACTCTAATAAGAGTTTCATGTTGAAGACTAATTCAGGAGGCAAAAATACAGATACATTTTGTTAGGTGACTTATATTCCTAACAAGTATACAACAAGCAAAATACATACAACTGGCAGTGAGAACAGAGTTCTCCAAAACAGTTTTTTTTTCCATATCATATTGATAGTGTTATATAAACTATTCATTCTATGACAAACTGTGGTAAAGATTGTAGCAATGTTCCATCAAGAAATATTCATTTCGTTAACATTTCTAGATCTATATTCCTACTGTAATAATTCTACTTCATTGAATAATGTGTCCTTTATCAACAGATCATGGGACATTTAAGATTTTTTATTTAAGACATCTAGAAGAAATTTTATACATATTTATGCCTAGTTGGTCCATTTTCCCCTAAAGTTTAAAGACTTGACATGTTACACATTACCATTTTAATCTTTTGCTCTGTGAAATCTTTTAAAAAACTATTGATTTATAATTTACACACATTATAGGAAATACAACAGCAACAAAACAAGATATCAAACATATTTTTTAAAGTATACTTATATATCCAAAGGGAAAGAAAAATTAGCATCACACTGACACTGTATTTAAAACTCAAAAGGATGAAGAAAAAGGTATTTACTTAATAAAAGAATTTGCTTTCTTCTTGAAGAAGACTACTAGTTTTGGAGGGTTTTTTTTTGCACAGCAACTATTTTTATATCCACCTCATTTAAAAGCATGCGTTCATAAATACTTATATTGTCATATGTCATTGCCATCATTGCTCAGTACCTGACTTTGCCCATGAAGAATCTTACAGAAAAGCAAGGTCGTTAGAGTGCTATGGAATATTTTACACAAAATCAGACCAAAAATGAAGTATTTTTTGAAAAACAAAACATTCCTAGAAATGGTTATGCAGGGTGTGTGTGTGTGTGTGTGTGTATACGTGTACCTATGAGTGTGCTATTTTGTAAAGGGTTAAAAAAACTCAGTGAAACTCTTAATTATATGTGCTTACATTTCAACTATTCTAACGCTAACAAAAATACATTTAAACACCACTGAATTATACACAACTTTTCTTGAAAAAGTTTTTAAGTACTTTACTCACCTTTAATTCATAACATCACATGTAATAATGCTAGCTTTATTTTCAAAATGTTAAGGGCACAAAATACACAGTATACCAAACAATTAAGTTCCTAATTTCAATACATAAAGTTTTCCTTAAAAACTAAATTTATGAATTCAGTATGGAAGGTTTATTAAGGGGGGGGGTCTCTCTTGTAGACAACTCCTACAATCATAATAATTTACCTTAGCTTAAGAATTTTAAATAAAGTTGTGCTACTAAATCACTGTTTTCTGACAAGTATCGTTATTAGAACTTGACAGCCTAGAGCCCACACCCTTCTTTTTTCCATTTAAGAAAATATTATACATTAGAACTGATTTCTGAGGACACTAAAATACTAGATTAAAATGGTAGAAAAAAAGTGAAGCAGTCAGCTTACCATCTTCTTTTGTATTTGTAAAGGAAAGCAGCGAAATGGACTTTGGCAAAAAAGAGAATAAAATATTTTCCATAATAGAAGCTATGATTTCCCTGAATATAGTACAAAAATAAAGCCCTCATACATCTTTCTGTAAATAAAGCTTCTATTTAAATATACAAATTAAAAGCCCATTATATTTCTTAAAAAGGTATTCTTGATCAACTGCTATAATATACAAGGCAATAATACTACGTCACAAAAATTCGGGGGGGGGGGTGTATTCCATGCAACTGTCTGGATCCATTAGGGTAATTTTTGTATATTCCTGCACACAGACAAAACTAGAATTATCCAGATGTTCTAGACAATGGTTCCCAGAATTCCAGCTTTAGACAACAGCTCTGTGACTGAGGAAGGCAAATCTAAACTATTACACAGTGAACAACTGCTTAGGTGTTAAGAAATAAAGCTGATCTAATGGGAAATTTGAATTTTTTGGGGGTACCACCAACAATTGTACACTAAACTGTAAAATAGAAGGATTGTTATTAGGTAGAGAGTCTACATTGCTGATTAGAAGACCAACAGACACTTATTCATGGAATGTAAAAGAATTTCCAAGACAGTCAAGATCATTCAAGTTGGAATCCTATTCAGTGTTATTTATTAGATCTCATTTTGCAGTAATATTAGAAGCTTAGGGTTGTTCACCTTTATTAAAATGCTACACATCCTTAATTTGCAAAGATATTAACAGTGCGTATTACTAATCGTTACAGTTAAGCTGTAAGAGGCTGGTGTGATTTTATTTGGGGATGATTTCCCTTAACATTGTACATATAGTTATGTACAAAAGCGCTATTTATATAGCACAACACACAGTGGTCTAGAGATAAATAAAACATAATTTTAAGAGATTAAGTGTTGTATATACTATGCCTTTAGTTAATGTAAAAATAAATACTGAACGGCCATGAACAACGAATGCAGGCTATGATTTACTATTTAATTTGTCTCCCAGACTAGACCTACAGTTCTACTTAGAAAAATATGTGTGCTCCTTTATGGCATAGATAGAAATGTGAAGTCAGCAAAAAATAAATGTTTTCATCACAATGAGATGTGGCAACCTGACAAGGTTATACTTTGCTACTAAAAGGCACTATAACAAGCTATTACACATTTACTTTTTTAATTTGAACTATATAAAAGAAATGTTCAGTAGTAATAAAGGAATATAGAAAGTTCAGTTAAAATATGATTCTTACAAAAGAATTAAATAGAAGTAACACTTAGATCTTCCTCTACTACAAATAACAAAAACAGGGTTATCATATTCTAGAACATTATGCAGCCCAGTATAAACAACCATCTTAGACCTTGGCAACCAATAAAAGTGTTCCAAAATGTTATACTCATTAGTATAGGTTGTTTATACAACCTATAAACAACCTATACTGTAGCTACATATAGCCCCAAAATCCTGTTCTGCTAATCACTGCAAAAGCTCAATAGTTAATCAGGTAAGTACTAGTAGCACTGATTTTACAAGTGGAAAGGAGGGTAAAAATCATCGGTTGTACCTTTAGAAAGATTATTGCAATGTATACCCCCCCCCCCAAATGTTTTAAAATGGAAAAACTGGTTTTTACCCATTTGATGACTACAGCATCCATCTGTCCCATATAACAATTATTTAATATCTGCAAACTGGTTCCTTAATTCAAGTTTAAGAGATTTCAATAAATAACCACAATAGCATTCACTACATACCGTATTCCAATAGCTGTGCAGAGTGTATTCAAATCGTTTGTATGCTTACTGTTAATTCCCAAGTGATTTGGAAACTATTGTTCCCACAAAGATGGCATGATCTATTCTAGACTCATTTGCTGTTCTTGACATGTTGACGTGATACAGACAGTCCTCCACTTACAACCATGCATTTATGGCTGTTTATAGTATCCTATGGTCACAACTGCAATTTATGTATTTTGCCAGAAACCAAAGTTTACTTCTATTTTCTAGAAAAATGGAATGCAGATTGTAGACAATGGGTTCACTTAATGATCACAACATTTGCTTAACAGTGGCTGATGTGCCTAATGACCATTGTAATTCGCTTATTGACTGTTGCAGGAAATGTTGTTAAATCAGGTCAGTTATATGATGATCTGGTTAATGATCAGCATGACTTGTGACTGTAATCGTGACCTCAATTATGATTATGAGTCAAGGACTGTCTATGCTACACTGGATCTTAGTCAAAAGGCAGAAAAGCATTATTCAGGATCTCCATTTTGTCAATCAAACAAAAGCCCATAACAAAAAAACTAAATTTAAGAATAGCATTTATATAGTCTACACTATATAAAGTAGGAAAGGGAACATTACTGGAATGCCCAAATAGAATTAAACAATACATTTTTAAAATGTGGCAAAATTTCCCTTACTGGTTAATTGGTCGTTTCAAATAGATTCAGAATTAACTCTGCCAAATGTATTCATAATACCACACAAAGTTACTTGAGATTAAGACAGTGAGAGTATTGGACACTGCTATTTTAATGCGTCTGTAAGGCTATTCAAGGTATTTTGAGGGAAATGTCTTGGGAGGGAAAGGGGAGGGAAATAGATCCCTGAGTTAATCAATCTGCACGCCAATGCTAGCAACTCCTTCAATATACTGAAAGTACTAGAAAGAGCAATGCTACCTTACATCAGGAGCAATCCACCTTTCATCACTAGCAGCAGTTGGTGTCATGGAAGGCAAAGATGTGCACTACTTCAGATGTGAAGCCAAAAAGGAACTTTGGAGCCAGCATGAGCATACATGCCACATTGGTCAATATCTCCTTAAAGAAGCTGTACTTTTTTCTGGGCTTACAAAGCAGCTGTAGCCCAGGAAAATATGCATGTGAGTTTGTGAGGCACCAAAATATCCCACTACCTTTTCTAAAGCACTTTTTTAAAGCATCAATTAAGTATTTACACATGCCTTGAAAAGGCTTTTTGGTCCTGTACACAAAGAATTCATGGTAGAAGCATGGTAGAAATTCACGGTAGAAATTCATGGTAGAAGCCAACAAAAACATAATCTTGCTATAGTATTTACAAAACACATGGCTTTTAAAATTATATCATGTAATCAAGATTGAAACCACAATTTAATGTCTCTAAATTTTTCACATTAATTTCAGCATTCAGTCATAAATGTCATTTAATGCCATAATAATGTTATTTATTATTCAGTAATAAATGACATTTTTTCACCAACCTTGTGGGCAAAATTCTAAAGCAAAATGACTCATATGCTATTGCCAATGAGTCAAGTCAATTTTTGGTTCTCTTATCATATTCTGTTACAACAGTCATTGCAATCTCAATCTGTTCTAAGGTACGGATAAAAAAAATGAGAAAATTTAAATGTATTTTTGCATTAGAGGCTTCAGTTCTGCAGCCCTGATTAAAGTCAGAACCTATGGTCCTCCAGTGTTAGAAAATTTGGATTTCCACCAGCTGCAGATAGAATGACCGAAGGCCAGGGAACAACTACAAAATATCTGATGGGGCACAACTTTACCACTTTGAGGTCTAAGAATGCATTTTGTTGCAAAAGTTCGGAGGTGAGCTCAGTTCTAAACAAAGGACAAATCCCCTCTAGCCAGTTATGAATGATACTATAGAATGGTAAAGATTCTTGTCAAATATTGTAAGTTTATTTGTGTGCCATTGGCTGCCAGTTCAGATCAGGGTCCCCACCGCCGTCCTTGCGGCCGGGGGGGGAACAAGTCTCGGCCCCTGTTTTGGGGGGTTTGGGGGGGGGTGTGTGGCCATGGTTCAGTCATCCTATAGATGCTGTGAATGCCAGTGCTGTAATGGAGAGCGCATCTATTACTACTCCTCGTGCAGCCATTTCAAACTGGGTATTAAAACAAGATAGGGAGCAGGTAAGATTCATTTTTCTGGCAAGGAACAGCTGACTTTTCATTATCAGAGCCCAAACTAAACATGATGTTTCCACTATTTTAGTTTATGCATATACAAAAAAAAAAAACCAGGGCTGCTTTGGCTTATGCATGGGGAGAGGGTTGGAATACTGGAGGGAACGCTGATGGTGGCTGAGAAGGGTTAGGGTGATGAGGAGACAAGGACATCCCACACTAGGCTCTCGCAGCAGTCTAACAGAGAAGAGTAAGAACATAAACCCCATCTAAGTTGCTGGAAAGATTGGGGAGGGGGGGGTTGTCACTAAAGTCCAAACTTAAAAAAAGGTCTTATTTCACAGTGGCTTTTTTTTCACACCGTGAAAAAGATTTCGCAAAAGGTAGTTTCACAAAGAGGATGCTAGAGGGTTTCCCCTCCCCCCCTTTTCATTCTGCAAGAGGTTGGAAGAATCACTGTAAACTTACAATGTTAATGTGTAAATTCAATTTTAAGAAAACATCCCAACCTATCCAAGAAGTATTTTTAGTTGAACATAATTGAGGGCCTTTTTTTTTGGTCTTACCACCATTTAGACTGCCTTTTTGTCTCCCAAGTAATCTGAACTATAACACAAAAATAGCATATTTTGCAATGGAGACTTAAATCAATATGCAGAATATCAACTAGGGAGATGTGAACTGGACCATTCTTTTTGCATAATTTGAATTTTTTTTACTGCTATTATTGATAAATACTTCATTTAATGAATGGAGAAAGGGAAGTATTATACTCAGTGGTGCATAATAGTTTTAGATATGAATTATCAAGAGTTGTGTAATTCAGTTTTAATACTAGATATTTGTTGGGAATCTAGTCAAAAATAATGTTCTGAGTACTGGGTAAAAGGAAAATAATCAGACATTGTTATTAAGATGACTCATAACTGTTTATGTGTAATTTATTAATATTTGAAGTGTTAGTACCAACATTTGCACTAGTTTCACCTTGACCATTTGCAAATTATTGTGATTATTTTAATAAGCTAATTTCTTACTTAGATATATTGAAATTCAACTTTCGATACTGAATAAAATCCCCATTCTGCACTGAAATAAAAACGCTAAGCTATAGGATTTGTAATGATTTTCAAGCTGGTTGAAAACAATAATGCAAAGCAAGCTTGAGATATAAGACACACAACACACTAATTATATATTTCTCCAAGGACCTGTTGTCTGTTTTTTGAATGTCAAGTCACACTCTTTAAAAACTGTTCACAATGAAAAATAAACAAACATGAATATTCCAAGAGAACACACACAAAATAATCCACCATTAAGTAATAATTTAACTTTTGGAGTCTCTTCCAGCATTTGTAGACAAATAGTCTCTTCTTCCGTCTTATCTTGGATGGCTTTATTGTTCACACTTTTGCTTTTAAAGCCACAGAACCAATCTATAAACTTCCAGTCTTTCTTATTACTCCCAGTCTCCTCTTCACTCTTCTTGTTACCCATAAGAGCTGCCTGTCCATTAGAGTAACAATCAACTGGTGTTTCAACTTCAGAGTTCAAAGAAATCACTGGATTGCTGTCATCTCTAGAAGTAATTAGAAGGTTGACATTTTCAGGCTGGTCATTTTTAACATTTTCTTCAGATTTCCCATTTGAAGATACCATTACACCGTACTTTAACACATTCTTCTTTTCTGCTTGATATGGACTGGCTGTTAATGTGTTTTCTTTCACGGTTCTCTTTTTTATAGACCAAAATGTAGTTGTACGAACTTGTTCCGTTGAAGGTGGTGGGGTCAAAAAGCTGACTATTATAACCACAATTCCAGTAATCCAAAACAGCCCAGTAGCAACATACATATAATGGATATTCTTGATGAAGAATGGTCTAGTGTCTGGCTGGTTACATTCAGGGACACGATAGACAAATGCCAGAATTAGCCGTGCAGCTCCTAAAGCAAATCCAACCATCCCACCAAAGAAGGCCCCTTGTTCATTACAACGCTTCCAGAATACACCCAAAAGAAATATAGCAGCCACTGGAGGAGTCAAATAGTCTGCTACCTCTTGTATATATAGATACATTTGACCTCCTTGCATTTCTACTATTATTGGGACCCAAGCAATGCTTATTGCAACCATGAAAGCAACAAAAACTCTTCCAATAATCATCAGTTCTCTGGATGATGCATTCTTCCTTATGAGCTTATATATATCAAGTGTAAAGATGGTACTGGCACTGTTAAATATAGAATCCAAATCACTCATTAGTGCAGCAATCATGACAGCCATCATAAGGCCCCGCAGACCAACAGGAACAAGATTCATTACCAGACGCGGATAGGCAATGTTAGAGCATCCAGCTCTGCTTCCACAAACTTTCATACAATGTTCTGGATTGATGCATACAATATCATCTACAAACAATATCCGTGATATCATGCCCGGAACAACTATAAGGAACATAGGTAAGAGTTTTAAAAAACCTGCCATCAGAGTGGATCCTTTGGCATGAGCAATATTTTTTGCTGCTAACACTCTCTGGACAATTACTTGGTCTGCACACCAGTACCATACAGAAGCTGGAGTCTGTCCCAAAATGAAACCAGGCCAAGGAACATCTTCATCAGTTGGTTCACGTAACATTTTCAGTGCATCAGGTTTTGGATCAACATGGCAATGATTAGTATTGGAAATATTATATGTCAATAAAATTGATGTAACATTTGGTTTCGCCAACATGTATTTTCGTTTAAGCTCTTCAAATCCACCCACTTCTTTAATACTTATGACCATAAGTGTGAAGGCACCAATAATCATAAGCAAAGCTTGAACTGTGTCTGTGTAGATAACTGCCACAAGGCCACCAGTCACTGTCAGCAATGCAGTCATTCCAATCAAAAGTATCACTGATAAATAAATATTCCAGCCCAATGACTCTTGAATGAACAATGCTCCTGAATACAAATCTACTGAGAGTTTGGTGAAGATATAGAGAATTAGAGACAAAACAGCAAAATACACTTGAATTCTGTGCCCTCCAAAGCGTTTGGATAAGTACCCAGGCATGGTGTATATTCCAGATTGTATGTAGACTGGAACAAAGATCCATCCCAAGAGTTGCAAAAGCATTAAGGCATTGAATTCCCATGCCCCCACGGCAAATCCGCTTGCTGCTCCAGATCCTGCAAGCCCAATGAAGTGTTCACTTCCGATGTTGCTTACAAACAAAGAAGCACCAATTGCAAACCAAGTCATAGATCGCCCTGCAAGGAAGTACCCACTTACAGTGCTTCGATTGTATTTCCACATGGCAAAAAAGCCTATGCACAAAACAAGCACAAAATAGAGCGCCACAATGGCAATGTCTGCTGGTTGCAAAGCCGCCCTCATTTTTGTAAAACAAGTAACTTCCAAATGCTGATGTCCAGGTCACAAACCCCGAGCCTTAGTAAGATAAATCAGTTTAGTTTTACAAACACTGTGGATCAAAAATCTGTCCTTTGGTTTGCTGTCTTGATAGCAGTGGATGCAGTATAAATCTGAGAAGATAAAATGTGTTTTTTCCGCTTCTTAAATACTTAGTGTGTACTTTTATTCTCCAATCCACAAGAGCATCATCATTTACTTTGTTGATGTAGGAGAAATTCTTAGTTGCAGCTAAGTCTAGTGAGGCCTACTGTACCAACCCTGCAAGGCAGCAAAAACAAAAGATAAAATTGAATTAGAGAAGGCTTTACTATGCACCAGAAAAACTTGAATTCTGTCATAACAAGTAGTTGAACATAGCTTTTCCTCCCTTTGAAATGAAATATTGAATTTTACACAATTTAACACATAACTTTCAAGGATTGTAAACAAGATATATTAGTAAAGTAAAAGAAAGTGCATGCTTTCACTAAATAAACTACCAAACCTGCAGCACTAAGTATTAACTTAATTGCAACAGAATGTTTTGATATTCAAAATGATGGTAAATCAGCACCACAGGAGTCTATTCTGGATTTATATATTGCACCCTTCAATTCTTTCAGAATCAATTATCTCCAAACATGATTTACCTAACTTGATGTTTCTGTGCAATATTGTATCAATAGTGTTATAAACTTAATTGCAAAACCTTTAATCATTTTCTTTTCCAAACTGATCTTCACTATACCCAGTTCCCTTGTCCTATGGCAGCTGTGCACATACACATTTTTTTCACATAATTTCTTCAAAGCTTGAAGATGAAAATGCTTTATATATTCATGTTCTATGTTCAATATGGATTTTTCTTTTTTAAAAAAATGACTAACGATAATGTCTAAGTGCAGTATTGCAGGTGACCTTTAGTAGGCCAAAGCTAAATTCTGGCAAGATGGAGGATTTCTAAGAATGTGAGGAGTTCAGGAGTTGTTTTGCTGAAGTTGTACATTTCCTCCATGAAGAGGTTGAGGAAGTGGAAGCTGTGGAAACCTTGGGAAATAATTATCATGTCACCCTAGAATTCACCATACTGAAGGCAGGGAGAACTAAAGGTAATCAGATTAATGTTCTAGATTTCAAGAGAGCTGACTGCAATAAACTAAGAAAAATGTGGAAAGGATTGTGGGAAGGATTTCATGGATGGAAATGCTAAAGGGAAAATAATTCAGCAGAATTAGGAAATTCTGAAAAGGGGGGTTATATAACAAAAGCAAAATATCAGAAAGTAGTCCAAATCTCTTTAAGAATGGGGTTAGGAAGACAAAGGGTCTCAATGAGAGGAGGTTTGCATGGAAAGCAAAAATAACCAAAAAGATTTATTTGGATGAAGCATGAGAAGAAGATTAAGGAAACAATTACTACTTTGAATGAATTCAAGTCACTGGGTCAGATGGATTACATCATTGACTATTAAGGAATTAGATAACATGATCTCAGAACCATTAACTGTAATCTTTGAGAACTTCTGAGTGAAGGGAAAGCATCAAAGGAACAGAATAGACAAGAACTGTTTAACACTGTTCCAATCTTTTGGAAAGGGAAAAAAAAACTGTAGACAAATCACCTTGATTTCAGTACCTAAAAAAAAATCCTAGAAAGTTCATAAAGCAGTGCGTTTGTAAGCACTTAGAAAGTAACAAGGTAATTATTTGAAACCTGCATGAGTTTGTCAAACACAGGTTGTGTCAGATTTTATGGCTTTTTTTAAAAAATAATTAGCTAGATTAGTAGCACCTGATGAAATAAAAATTGCAATTCATAAAAGTTTAAGCCTTTCACTAAATGCCGTTAGTTAGGAAATGTATTACCACATCCTTGATTTTTGACCACCATAAACTAACACAGCTCCTCAATTATTACAATGATTAGATTAGTAGACTAAAGGAATGCTCTGGATATAATATATATAGAATTCAGTAAATTTAATAAAGTTGATCATAGCCACCTTATAAAACGGAACAGTGAGGGATGTATAGTCTTACTACCAGATGAATTTACAGCTGGTTAAATAACAATATTCAACATGTCTTTAATAAATCTACATCTGCATGGATAAATATATCCAGGGACCAAGTGCTCTTCAATGTTTTTCAAAGTGACTTAAAGCAGTGCATAGAAAAACTGCTCAGTAAATTTGCAGATGACAGAAAGTTGGGAGGGGGATTGCTAACCACTTAGAAAATAGGCTCAAAGTTCAAAAATACATTGATAGAATTGAATACTAGATACTTTCCAAGAAAATGTAGCTTAATAGCAAGACATGTAGGGTTCTGTGCTAAAATAAGAAATCAGATGTACCAGTGTCAGGTAGCTGGCTCAGCAATAGCACCTGTGAGAAAGATCTAGGTATTTATTGAAATAAATAAACTTATTTCTCCGGTATCTCTTTGCTTCACTGCATTCATAGTATAGGTAGTTCTCATGTAATAATGGGATTGGAATTTCCATCACTAAGCAATGTGGTCATAAACCATGATGTTATGTGACTACATCACTTAGTGACAATAATCCTGGCAGTCCTTGTTGCTGTTGCTAAATGAGGACATTCTGCAGCTTCCTCCCGACATCTAACAACCAAAGTCAGTGGGGAAACCAGCAGGAAGTTGCAAGTCCCAGATGGTTTACAAATAGGCTGGCAAGCAGGCAAGTAAGTGAGAGGCATGTGCAAGCAATTTCAGGTCCCTAGGTGGCTGCTGGGGGTTGTATGAGTAGTTGCAGCAGCATGTACAAGTGATTTTGGGTCTGGGTGTGACTGAACATCCACCTTCAATACTGCTTATATTCACTCACTACACCACCCTCCACCGTAGAATGCTTCTGAGGACACAAAATAGGTCTATCTTTATGCTACTCTGAGTATCTTTCTCCTTTATCAGTTACAACTTTGAGAAATAAAACTGTAATCTAGGAAATTCCTCAGTAAAACAGTGGGGGCCTTTCAGTTTCATATGTTATCCTTTGTTTCTTTAAAATTGAGAGGGTAACCATGTTTGAAATTATAGAGACTCATGCAAGTAATATTGTAAATATTCTGAAAAAATGAACAACCATGGAACGAGGACACTTAAAAGAAACACAGGAGCATATATAATAACTGACATTAGAATAAAGTTGACTGGAACAATTGATATAAACATAATTCATCAATGTAATAATACAAGATCTGATTATTTTTCAAAATCATTGAAAATGAAATAACTTAGAAAAAGCAGGAATTAGGAGAAAAGGTTTAAAATGAAGAGCTCCCAAGGAAAAAAAAATCATTTTAATGCTACCAGTTATTTTTCATCCACATATCTACTGACATAAATTCAGATGTTATATACGCTATTTAAGTTATATATTAAGAAAACACATTCAAAGAATTCAAAGTGACCTGTTACACGTTTTGGCAAGGAAATGAAACTCTAGATTCTACCTCTGTACAGAACTAGCCCATTTGGTAACTAAGGCAACAATGTATAGAGCAGATAATATCCTTTCCAGTAAAAAGAAAAGAAATCTCATGAAATTGCCAAAATTAATACCACAATTGTATAGCCACTTGTTACAACCACCAAAACCACCTGCAGCATTTTCTTTTCAATATCTGCCATTACTACAACCAAAACCCCTGGCTGGCTTCAGGAATGGCATATCCAATCACCCACACATTTTCTGAATCATCCCAGTGCCTTCCTTTCCTTGACATTTTCTTACACTATCCTCCCAAAACACTTCTGCATGGAACATGCTTGCTTGTTTAGATATGAACTATCCAAATTCAGTTTTCTTTGTATGACCATTTTGTACATCTCTAAAGAAAAAAAAAACTATTGGGTAAGGCTTTAATCGGATATCTTAAATATTATTAGTTAATCGGCCCAAACTAGAAAAACCAACACAATGGGGCAGTAGTCGTTCTAAATTAATGAACATCAAAGACAATTTACAAGATAATCTAATGATGCATTGTTCATGGTAACCTACTATATAGTATGGAATACCTAGAAGATATCTTAATTACTCCACCCACTACATCTCTGGCAGAACTAAAGATTATGCACTTCACAAATAAATGACAATATTCCAACCCTTGAACATCCAAATTCATACAAAGTAAGATAATACATAACCAAATAACACATCACAGGTAGTCCTCGACTTACAACAGTTCATTTAGTGATCATTTGAAGTTACAATGGCACTGAAAAAACGACATATAACATTTTAATAACACTTATTAACACACGATCACTGTGGCATCCCCATGATCACATGATCAAAATTCAGGTGCTTGACAACTGACTCATATTTATGGTGGTTGCGGTCATGTGATCACCTTTTGCCACTTTTTGACAAACGAAGCCAATGGGGAAGCCGGAGACATTTAACCACTTGGCAAGAAAGATCATAAATGGGGCAAAACTCACTTAACTGCTTCACTTAGCAACAGAAGTTTTGGGCTCAATTGTAAGTCAAAAGGCCATTGTTTCTATTTAAAACCCAAGTAATAAATAAATGTCTGTATAACACTGCGGTCTTTTAATCTATTAAACCTGTAGATATTGGTTCCCATAGCCAAACAGAAACGAGAACATTTGTGTGCATAATAAAGTGAAAACACATGCAATTATGGGAGCCTAATATATGAATCAACTCCAGTTCCCCAATCTATTAATATAGATCTCAGCTTTTGTGTATTAATACACCATTTTTGTGTATTAAAAGTATCAAAGGAATTTAGAAGATTCAATCTGTACTTATGACCTTTAAAGTTGCAATTTAGTCCAGTGGTCACCAACCGGTGGGCTGGGGACCACTGGTGGTCCGCAAGAAAACTTTGGTGGTCCATAGAGAAATGTCCCCGCCCCCAGTAATTAATCCAGGCTGTGTGGAAACACAAGGCTGTGCTGCCCATATGGCACGCCCACCCTTCGGCCAAGCACAAACCTAGTAGAGTAGAGCCACGTGAGCTGGAGCTAGAAGGTAAGACCAATGGCAGGGGAGGGAAATCTGCCCCGGGGTGGCTTGCTGACATTGATGGAAAAGTCAGTCCCATTATTTCAGAGCTGCAGTAGTCACAAGACTGGCCCTTTGGTTATCCCGGAAGAGCTCCTCCAGTCCACGGCAGGTCAGTGCACCCAGGTGAAACAGCTGCTCTGGGATGACCAAAGGGCCAGTCTTGCGACTACTGACTCTCCCAACGTCAGCAAGCCACCGTCAGTCAAAATTCATATTAGTGGTCCGCAGGATTTAAAATTATGAGTTTGGTGGTCCCTGAGGTCCAAAAGGTTGGTGACCCCTGACCTAGTCTATCTGCCTATCCAAAGGGGCTTCTATAATTATAATTTCTATAACTTATTTGTTTTTCTATAACTTATTTGTTTTTAATATGTAAATTAACTCACTCCAATTCAGGATCTTACAATTGCTTGCCTGTTATAAGGAAGGCATCTTGCAGTCCAAATGTATAAATAATTGCCTTATTTACTTCTGAATAGACTGGGGAGGGGGGGAAGATTTGCAAATTATCCCCAGGTTTATCTGGGGGAAATTTTTTCTTTCCAGATGTTCTTAAAAAGTGATAGAAGCCCATGGAACAATGATCCACTGAATGTCTGAAGATGCCCAACTTCTTTCACATTTCTTTACATTTTTGCCCTTTGTCAGCAATGGACTACCACTTTGGCAAGCACAAATATAGGTTTAAAGCAGTTCTGAGGTGCTTTTTTTCTATGACCATCCCATCGTAAGAAAAAAAAAATCAGAAGGAATCTGGTAGCCCTTTTTCCAACCGGTGGTAGCATTTTACTAACCTTTAGTAAACATCAGAAAAGATACTACTGATTTTTTGCTACCACAGACTAATTTTATCCTCCTCCTAGAGTCTCCATCATAAAAATATCTTCCTGAAAAAGATTCTTTGTAATTGCAGGTTAAAAAATGGTCTGGCTTCTGTTTCCATTTTTAATAAATATATTTTAAAAAATAAATTGGAAACTTGTACACAGTTATCATTTGAGTCTCTTCTTCATGTGATTTGATGGGATGCTAGTTGAAAAGAGGTGTAGATACAATGCTTCACTGGGTAAAGATACAGGTTTTTCAGTAAAGTCCCTTCTTGGTTTTTCTTCCCTTCAGCACAAAAGGTGTTTATTAGCAGGCTGCTAAATATTGTTTTCTGTTTGTTCATTAGCATGTCTGTGGTGACCAAATAAAAAATAAAAAAATACTCCAGGCTTCTTAGATACTAGTTTTGTGGTCACCAACTCCTGCTAATACAGGAATCAAAATAAGGGACAAAGTTATAAAAAAAATTATAATTTTCATTTTTTCTAAGCATATTTTATTATGATCATCAGAAAATATCAATATTGTATTTTAAGGTAAGGCAAGACACGTGATGTGAATCATGGTAAATGGTAAGTCCTATTAAACTTATCAATTTTTAACATTAGAATTATGGGCACTGGTTAATTGTCAATTTACCATTTCAAACAAAAATATATTTTGAATAAGAAGGCAAAATTATTCAAAAGGAGAAATACTTTGCTGTATTAGAATAAATTCTGTTTAGTTTTACATTCTTTCAAGAGTAATAAAATCAAGTTTTCCTCAAGCTGAGTTCACTGATACTTTACAACAGATCAGTGGCTCATTATGATTCATCTTCTATTTGCACTAGAGAAGATCTGTTTTCAAGTTAATCAATTATCAGTACCACAGATTACTTTCATGCATCTTTTAATCAAAGTTCATGTATACCAAGAAACTTCATACAGCCTTCCTGTCAGCAGGGAACTTTAAACTAAACAGAAGTAGCATTCTTAATAGTTCAATCCAGAAAATCATTGGTTGCCCTCTCCCCTCTTTAGAAGAGCGTTATAGCTCCCACTGCCTTAAGAAAGTTCAAAACTTTCTTAAAGATCCATCTCATCCTGGGCACCCTTTTTTTGAACCATTACTATCTGGCAGATGGTACAGGACAATAAAAACAAGAATAGGCTGAAAAATAGCTTTTATCCCAGAGCAGTAACTATATTGAATTCTACTGTATAGTATAATATTAATGCAGTATCAGGGGTTCAATTCAATTGTATAGAATGAGAAGGATGTGTTTTTTGTTTTATTTTTATAGTTTTCTTATGCATGATGTACACTGAAGATGGCATTTAGTTTTGTTGTACGAGATGCAATGACAATGAAGTAAATTAAACTAAACAGTCACTGTTAATGCAGAAAATAATCCACATACCTTTGACCTTATTTGATCCTGCCAGCAGTTACCCACTCCTTAATGTCAACTAAATCAATTAGCTCCAACTTAAACTGGCATTGATCTATTGAATATCTACATCTGCCAACCTATATAAAGAGTAATTTACACCCTAAAGAAAAATGATAAAAAAACTTTATCCTTAAATTCATATACATACAATATGTAATCGAATAAGATACATGGAGAGATATTACTGTAATTTACTGCAATTCATTCTCCAGTCTTTTTTTATTCTCTGAACACAATTTAATAAACTTAATTACATATATACCCTAATGCTAGTCATATATGATGTGAGCCCTAAACTCTTGAAACAGCCTTGCAATGAAACTTGCCAATTACATAATAATAATCCCATCATTCTGCTGGTACAGGTAGCTCTTGAGTTAACAACCAATTATTTAGTGACTAATCAAAGATACAACAGCACTGAAAAAAGTGACTTATGGTTTTCATTTATTATTGTTGCCGCAATCCCATGATCAAAAGTTGGGCATTTGGCAACTGGCATGTATTTATGACAGTTGCATTGTCCTGGTGTCATGTGATCACCACTTGTAACCTCTCCAGCTAGCTTCCAAAAAGCAAAGTCAATGGGGGAGATTCCAGATTTGTTAAGGATCACATCATTCACTTAACTGCAGTGATTGATTTAACAACCATGGCAAAAAGGTCATTAAATGGAGTAAATCTTACTTAACTGCCTTGCTTAGCAACAGGCATTTTGGGTTTAATTATGGTCATAAGTCAAGGATCATCTGTAATGATATCTTCAAAAGCATGTATGACTATCTACATTTCATAAAGAGAGTTTTTAAAGCACACTGTCAATACTTTAAAGTCAGTGTCCATTTTTCAAGCCAATCAACCAACAGAATTCAAAGAAGCAACCAATAAGTAGTAGGAATCTCTAAATGCGACCATGTTCTAGTCTCCATGAATACATCTAAGAAAACGTTTAATTTTTCAAAAGGAATAGAATTTTGGCCATAAACAATAATCAGTTCACAAATGAAAACTCATATTTCTAACACAGAGAACTGGGAAAAATTCCAAATGAAGAAATGATATAAAAACTCATAATGCTAGATCAAATTAACTGTTTAGTACATTACTATGCTTTTCATCATTCTTGTTCTATTCCTTTATATACTGGGGAAAAGCAGTATATTTTTGTAATTTCCTTATTAACAACCTGTTCTACAATGAACTTTGCTCTTTCCCAATACGTAAGTTATATCTCTAAATACTCTCTACCAAAAGGAGAAAATCAATAGTTTCAAACATACTGAGGAAAATTGTATTTGTTATATAGTAAAATTATATACATACATATACATATATATACATATACATATATACATACATACATACACATATATATATATACATACATATATACATACATATATATATATATATATATATATAAATTTTATTATAAGACAAATAATATATTATTTATATACAAATATATTATTTATATATAAATAATAATATAAGGGACACAGTGGCTCAGTAGCTAAGACGCTGAGCTTGTCAATCAGAAGGTCAGCAGTTCAGCAGTTCGAATCCCTGGTGCCACATAATGGAGTGAATTCCCACTACTTGTCCCAGCTTATGCCAACCTAGGTAGTTTGAAAGTACATTAAAAATGCAAGTAGAAAAATAGGGACCACTTTGGTGGGAAGGTAACAGTGCTTCGTGCGCCTTTGGTGTTTAGTCATGCCGGCCACATGATCACAGAGAAGTCTTCGGATAGCACTGGCTCTTCGGCTTTGTAACGGAGATGAGCACCTCCCCCTAGAGTCAGAAACAACTAGCACACATGTGTGAGGGAACCTTTACCTTAACCTAAAATAATACAAAATTCTCTGAGTAATTTGAAATAACAGACCTTGCACTTGCAGGAATACATTAGGAAGAATTTGAAATAACATGTATTACTTCTGGAGTCAATTTTAAGTATGCAGTTTTTATTTAGACAAGTGAGGTCAGTGAACAACTTTCTCATGAATGGAAAAAAAAACCTGTATTCTAATCAGAAAAACGTTTAGCTCTCTTGCCCTCTTCTGGGCAAGTTCATAAAGTACATGTATTTCTGAAAGGACATAAAATAGGAATGAGAAATATATCTCAAGCTTATTGAGATATGCAATTGGGTTTAAATTATTTTATATACATGTTTGTTATAGAATACACTAAACTTTTGTCATTAAGACAAAGGGTGGTGGTTGTTTATTTTGTTCCATTAGAATAGCAAATACTGTAAATATTTTAGATTAGATGGCTTACTCTTGCTTCTATTGTATTTATATCTGAATTGATTCAGATATTTTTATCCTCAGAAAATGTATGTTCTTAGCAATATCTATCCACCAGAACACAGTTTCATCTGACTAGCAATACACCAGTACAACCGTGCCTTTTGGACTGAAAATTCTAAATGTAAATGCAGATCAAATTAAAGCAATTCCTTCCTTATGCTGTTTGTTCATTAAAAAGCCATACTGAATTATTTGTATTTTTAAATCTACATAGCAATGATTTGGAAGATTTCTATCTAAACGTGGAACTCAAAGATGATCGATAAAGACTATTTCTTGGGCATGTGTTTCTTTTAAGAAGGAAAGCTTTGTTTCTATAGATAAGCTGACAGTCTTATTTAAATATCTGATATGACATTATGCCAGGGTTATTGTTTTATACAGATTGTGAACTCTTTAGTTGCAAAATCCTAATTCTTTGGACTTTAATTCAGAAATGCTGCTTCCAAAATGTTTGGTACCATTTCAACAGAATCTGTCTATGCTTTCTAAAATATTTTTAAAATGTACTTTACATCTGAGATGGTCCAAAATTATATGGCCCAACAACTTGTATATCCTGAAACATAGCTAATTTATCTTGCATTTTATGGGAACATACCCCAGGAAATGTATGAAAATTACACATTAAAGTAAGCAATCAGAAACAAATGTGTGACAATACTCCAAAATCTACAAACCCAGGTCCCAAACATCAGAAACATAAACTCAAGTAAAACTGACTATGTGTATTCAGAAACATAATATGTAGAATATATAACACCTCTCATATGTATAATAATTTTTTAGCAAGTGAAGACCTCCATAAGCAAAAATGTTTTAAGGCTGTAAACATCTCCTTTGAGTTAACTTCACTAACCTCAGTGGGACTTTGCACTTATGCTGCATATAGAATTACGTATAGTGCAAGGAAATACTGTGAGCTGTACACTCTTCTGTATTTATGAGAAAACTAAAATTTCTAATTAAAGCATTCATTACCACTTTACCCGAATAAATACATTTAAATCATTATTCCATTTCCTTTTTCAAAATTGTCATGCTCTTCAGTATATACCCATGATGGCGAACCTATGGCACGCCTGCCGGAAGAGGCTCAGGTTGCCCAGAAGAGCCCCACTGTGCATGCGCACACACCGCCCACACCACCTGCGCTACAGCTGATTGTCAGATATCTGGCGCCCATGCGCAGGGGGCCAGGGGTATGTGGGAGGTGCGTGTGCATGCACAGAGATGCACGGCACATGCAGGGGGATCGCACGCACAGAGCCACATAGCATACAGGGATCGCATGTGCATGCATGGTGCGTGGGGGAGTAGCATGTGCATGCACAGGGAGTGTGAGCATTGCCTTCTGGGTGCTTGCACGTGCGAGCGCAATTTCAGCACGGGAGCCCAAAAAGGTTAACCACCACTGGTATATACCAATATCAGAATCTGTTTTAATATGGAGTCACTTATCAGTACCCTGTCACCACTATATGCTTCAGGAAACTTTCCCAGAATTTTCTAGCATTCTTATTTCTGCATGAATCTCAAACCTGCAATGTGAAAAATAGGCCCTCTGCACTTGAGTTATGGACTCCCACCCAATTCTATCTATTTTGCCATCTGTTATTTTGAACACCAGGCACAGTTACTGATAAGAAATCAAGCAATCTTTCAAGGGCTCTAGAAAACCCCAGCTGGTTTCAAACGTCCTAGGGTCATCTTTAAAAAAAAAAAATCAATCCCAGCAATTTATGTTCTATTTATATGTATAAAATTAATATTTATGTATATCTTGGCAATCAAAAGCTTCCAATGGGAGAAGCATTTAAAAGATGATCGACTAACAACTATCAGGAGAGCAATTACCAAGCATGCAGCTTTCCAGAAGTGCCAAAATGAAACAGTCCTTAAAAAAAAAAAAAGCTGCGATCAGGCTCAATAAAACACCGCCACGACTTAACAAGGGCAGCGGGGCGATGATTTCTTGCGTTTGAAGGGCGCGCGGCCCGTGGAAAAACCCAAGCGCTCAGGGAAGGGGGAAAATAGACTGTGGTTTAAACAGGGCACCTTTTCCTAAACGGCTAAGAGCGCCTCCTTTAATCGCGTTGTGTTTAAAAAGAAAAGAAAAAGGCAACGAGATTACACGTGCGCTTTCAGGGAAGGGAGAAGCCGCTTAAGAAGCAGAAGAAGAGTTTCAATTGTTTGGATTGCGAAAGCGCCCTCGAACTCTCCCGAAGTGATTCGCCGAACGATAACGAAAGAAAAGCCAGCAATGGCGGGAGAAAAAGGCCCGTCCTTTCCGCAGCCGCACGTTGCGGCGGAGAGGAAGGATGACACACGGTCGGACGTGCAGGGCTGCCGGGAAGAAACCCAGGGCGCGCAGGAGCCTCACCGGGGTTTTGGAAGCTGGGCGGCCCGCGGAACCACAGCGTCTGAAAAGGGGGAAGGGAAGAGGGATACCTCCGGGCGGAGAAAAAGAGGGCAAGGGCACCGAAAAGGGCAGGGGCTGGTTCTACACACAATCGCACAACGTCCACACCCACTCACCCTCTGCATGGCTTTCAGGATCAAAGCCAACTCATAACGGGGCATCTTTGGCGGGAGAGGAGCGGCTCAGCCCCACCAGACCAAGGGGAGCGCGGAGCAGGAAAGGATCGGACGCGTCTCCAGCTGTACCGAGCAGGAGGCGGCCGGGTGTTTAAAAGAGGTCGGCTGCTGCGCGCACCCGGCGGGCCCGCCCCTTTGCTCGCGTCAGGCGGCGCTGCTCTCCCGCCCTCCCCTCTCCTTGTCCTCCCAGGACTGGGGGCAAAAAAAGGGATTTTTTTTCAGGTGGGCTTGTCCCAAATTACGCCGGGAGACCCTTTCTTTCCAACCCGTCCAATTCATAGGAAAGGCGGCCCCGCGCTTGAAATGAGGCCTGCGGGCGCTGCCTCACCTTCCCCACAGTAATGCCCGTCCCGCCTTTTCTGCCGTGTTTTTTTTTTAACCCCTCCTCTTTCATCCGTGGCCGCAAATACTACTGCAGAGAGTGGAAATTTCCACTGAATCCCGCCCCCTTCTCTTCCCCTTGAAGCTGCCCATGGGAACTCGCCTGCCCTGCGAGACCCCTGCCAGTAAAAGCCGCCTTCTAACCCAGACCCCCACACACACATATCTGTAGGTCTCCAAGCTATTTCCCTCCCGCCACCCCCGCCCGGCAGACATGAAATGGACAGCGGCTCTGCCGCCGTGCTTCGCGATGCCAGGGTCCTCCCTGCCTCCGTTGCCAGAAGCTGCCAGAAGCTTCCAGAAGTACCTGTGGGTTTGCAAACCTTA
Source organism: Notechis scutatus (assembly GCF_049901735.1). NCBI lineage: Eukaryota > Metazoa > Chordata > Lepidosauria > Squamata > Elapidae > Notechis > Notechis scutatus. The sequence continues at coordinate 52,210,892 of NC_142013.1, read as the reverse complement.
AGCTTCGGGAAAGAAAGGTGGGGGAAATTGCCTACATACGCACAACACCACAGACGTTTGGAACATTCCCACGAACAACGATAAAATGCCTGTATCGCAAATAACTCCGGGGTGCAGCAGATAGCATCGTTGCTCCTATAGACGCAACACTCCCGGATACGTGTTCCTCTGCCTTGTGGACTTCTGGAAGTTGAAGTCCAAAGTCTTAAAGTTGCCAAGGTTGGAGACCCCTGCTCTAACATTTCACATTTTTTTTAAAAAAAACATAAGTTTACCGAGAGCATACACATGCAAAAATAAACCTCAAACCTCTTCCCAAAAATAAATTGGGGATGGGAACCCAATATTATTTCACTGCCCTGTTATAGTCCATCTAATTGTATTTCCATTATTGCCAGTTTAGTCTTTCTAAAAACATACCTTTTGTATTTGGACTGTTCCACAACCATTGGCATGCCCCAAAAGGGAAAGAGGCAGGAAACGGTGTGAATACAATACAGTATATTGTCTTCTACACTTAAATAAGGGGGGAAAGGGGAAAAAGGAAAACAAAACCTGACCCTCCCCTTATGTCAACATCAGAGTCCAGTAGAGGATATGGTGTAAATCAGTCCCCAGTTGCTATTCACCCCAAGGATGCAGAGACACTAGAAACTACAGAACTCAGGGCAAAGATTCCTCTGGTCCTATATTGTAAAACTTCACAAAAGAGAATTCCCCTGATGGAGGCAGATACTTTGAACCCAAAGAACTCATTTCCCTAAAATAACACAACCCCTATGTGAACTTGAACAGGTCCTCTTTAGAGCCCTGTGCAGATTAAACTACCACCACCTAATGCAATTGGAGGGACAGATCCAAACCAAATAGGTAAAAGGAAAGGAAAACTATTCTGTATTGAATATGTAAAGGCTATCTTTTTTTGCAGTCTTCTCTGCCACTTTGCAATAAATTAATATTCACATAACTGAACTACAATCTTAACCCAATGAAAAGCAGCATCTTCCATATGCAGAACTAAGATGATGGATGGATGGATGGAGATAAGCTCTTTGTTGGCAGAAGTCAGGTGCTCACTTTCTTCTCTTTAGAACCTTTTTAGAGTGAGGATATATTCTGAATTTCAATAAAAGCCTGCAGCAAATTAAAAAGTACTACAAATTCCAGGGTTTCTGGCATCAATTTGTTTGGTTGGGAGGGGCTTTTATTCTTTTTTATTTTGTGTTATGTTTTTCCTAACACCTTTGTGTCCAAGGAAAGTCATTGGTTGTGCCTGATATAATTATAGTATCGATAGGCCCATCATGTATTTCAACAGTTCTGAAACTTTATGGATGCATTGTGTTAGTTCTCTTTATTTCTATCATGTTTTTCTTGCAGGTGCAACATTCGTGGTTTTTTTTCAAATCAGCCAAGTGTTGATCGACTAGTTGTGCCAGGATTTGACCAACTAGCTTGTCATCTGAGCCTGATGTCATGTGCTGAGAGAAAGTGAGTTATCCAGCCAGCTTTCATGTATAAGGCAGGACTAGAACTCATAATCATCTAATTTCCAGCCTGAAAAATTTGCTAGTTCACTTAATTATCTTATATGTTAGTGTGAGAGAATTGTCCAGAAGACCTTGTATTAATTAGTGATCATGTATGTATCAATTAGGTTTGAAAGTTCACCTAAAAGTCAATTTAAATCCTATCATTTAGAGTGGGCAATGGCTGATTCTGGGACAATTGAAAACTATTTATATCTAGAGCACAAACAATAATTAGCTATCACAGATTCTGCGTGTATTAGACATGTCATTATCTCCTGTAAATAGTGATTCTGAGCAACAAACATGATTTGGGGTCAGGTACTTTTTGGGGTCACAAGATATTTTGCTTGATCATCAATAAAATATTTGAGACTCACTTTTGTAATGCAACACAGTATAATATGTTCAGGTCTTCCTCTGCACTGATAGATAATTAAACATTTTCCTATCATAATGGTGCAACTGTAGTCTTAGAATCTTTTGAAGGGTGAGGGGAGATTTTTATGTGCAACACAGAGCATTTTATGCTTTTTTCCTCAAGTGTGCAGCAGAAAGCAAGAGAGATTTTATGCAAATAATATTTTTTGCTCATTGAGTACTATGCTGCCTGGAGGGTTTCTTTCTTGCCTCCCTTCCCCTTCCCTCCCCTTCCCTTCTATAGTATTTTTATGCTGGGTGGGGAGAGGAGCTCAATATTTTCTGGGTAGGCAGCAGAATCCAGAATATAATTGCCTGAAGCTAAGTAGCAAGTCTGTCAGCTGACTGTCCAGCTGGCAGGTGGAAGTACTGTTAGGAAAAAAATAGGGTTCATGTGGCAGAAAGCAGAAGGGAGGTTATTATTTTTTGTACTCTATATCCTTTGTGACCAAGTCCTCAATGGAAATTTTGTGCTGTGATAGGTGAAGAATGGGCTGCAAGCAACATTTATTTATATACCATGGCTAAAAGAGTGGAGGAATGAGAACAACATGGTAATACTGTATAATACTGTACAAGCTATAAGAAGAAAATAAAAGGTTGTTACTAAGATAAAAGGTGTAAAGGTAAAGATATTGGTTAAAAAAAAATAGGAAGGTAAAACATGTGCATCTTCAGATGAAAACTAGTAGAAAGAGAAATAGGATGTGAAGAAAGGGGAAGAGAAAGTTGAGGGCTTAACTGATGATCCAGATGAAGAAAAAAGCTTAACAGATATGAAGATCAAGAGATTCCACTTGTGAATTTAATGCAACTACAGAGGTATCATATGGAGGAAGCTTTTTTAACTGAGGCAGGAGTCTCTAACCTTAGCAACTTTAAGCCTGGAGGACTTCAACTCCCAGAATTCCCCAGCCAGCAAAGCTTAGATTCTTGAGGATATAAACAGGGGTGGGATTCAAATTTCTTAATAAGCGGTTCTGTGGGTGTGGCTTGGTGGTCATGTGCCTGGATGGGCATGGCTTGCTGGCTGGGCGTGGCTTGGTGGGCATGTGACTGGCCGGGTGTGCCTTTTATAAATATTGTAAATATTTATGTAAATATTGATTTTTTTTAATTAAAAAAACAGCAACTTTTACCCAAAATCAGGCAAAGCAGGCAAGCAGATTGAATTGCTCACAGAATCACAGATTCACTCAGAGATCTACCTTTCTGCAATCTGCTACCTGAGTCTGCACTGAAAAATAGAAAAATAGAAGCTTCGGTCCTAAGGAAAGTTCAGCTCCGCTTTTAGATTAGAAATCCAACTATTTCCTGCTTTCTAGTTAACCTAAATCTCCCGGCACAGCAGAACAGCTGATGGTCCGGGGGGGAAGGAAAAATAGCAACTTAGCAGGCAAGTTTGGTGGCATGCATATCAGGTAAAGAGTGAGTGGGCAGGGAGGGGAGGGGCCAGCAAGTGGCACGATTTGCCGGTTCTCTGAACTGCGCAGAATCGTAACAACCGGTTCTATAGAACCGGTCTGACCAGGTAGAATCCCTCCCCCCCCCCGGATATAAACAATCAGATAGTTTGGGATACAATATATTATTAAGGAAAACAGAGTTTTTGTTGAAACTTCTTTGGCAAACAATGGGAAACTAGACTTTTTGGTCTATCCCCCTATTTTCTGTGCATTGGGTACAGATAAATGATGATTTTTCCAGTTGCAGTAAAGTAGTGCCTCAAAAAAAATGTTCTCCATAGTGCATGTGTGTATGTGAATGTATCATTTATTTGGATATGTTTGTCTGTCTATTTATCTTCATTATGGCAGAAAACCTTTATAATTCTGGCTTTATTACATCAAGACTTTCTAAGTCTCTCTTTGTGCCTTTTCCTATTGACTTAATATAAATTGCTTTCATTTCTCTATCATTCTTTATTTTATTTTTATTTATTTATTTATTTGATTTGCCAATTGTTTACAAGATAATAAGTATAAGTGTATACATAGTTGTGAATACATGAAATGGGTACATATAAGAAAAATAAAAGAATAAGAGAAACAATAGGACAGGGACGGTAGGCACGTTGGTGCGCTTATGCACGCCCCTACAGACCTCTTAGGAAAGGGGTGAGGTCAATAGTAGACAGTCTAAGGTTAAAGTTTTTGGGGTTTGGGGAAGAGACTACAGAGTCGGGTAGAGTATTCCAGACATTGACCACTCTATTGCTGAAGTCGTATTTCCTGCAATCAAGTTTGGTGCGGTTTACTTTGAGTTTGTATCTATTGTGTGCTCTTGTGTTGTTATGGTTGAAGCTGAAGTATTCATTGACAGGTAGGACATTGCAATGTATGATTTTATGTACCATGCTTAAGTCAGACCGAAGACGGCATAATTCAAGGTTTTCTAGTTCTAGAATTTCAAGTCTGGTGGCATAAGGTATTCTACAACGAGTAGAAGAGTGGAGAAGTCTTCTTGTGAAATATTTCTGGACTTTCTCAACTGTGCTAATATCAGATACGAAATGTGGGTTCCAGACTGATGAGCTATATTCGAGTATTGGTCTAGCAAATGTTTTGTATGCTCTGGTTAGTAGTGTAATATTACCAGAGAAAAAGCTACGTAGGATTAGGTTAACAACTCTTAATGCCTTTTTGGCTATGTAGTTGCAGTGGGCTCTAGCACTTAGATCATTAGAGGTGAGTATTCCAAGGTCCTTTACAGAGCTTGGGTCATCAACAAGATCTTGACTATTCAGCTTGTATTTTCTTTGAAGTGTATATTTTCATCTTCCTTTGAATTCAGTGTGCTCTGGTCTCCGAACCACTCTCCTATTGATTTGAACAATGTATTATTATTTTGTATCTTTTTAATTGGTAAGTATTTTTAATAAAACTGTGTCATCTATGTATGTCATGCAAACCTAAATGACCCATGCACAATCAAAGGATGAAATGAAGTGAGAAGAAATTGCTCAGAAGACATTGTACTAGTTAGTGATTCATATGTATAATTTAGGAATAAAAAAATCACCTAAAATTCAGTTTAAATCCCATCACCGAGAGGGAGATTGGGTGATTACAGGATAATTGGAAGCAAATTATCTTCATTTCTACCACAAACAAATGATTAGCCATTACAAAATTTGCATGTGTTGGACAGATTATTTTGTCCTATGAATGCTGATTCTAAGCAAGAAACAAGACTTGGAGTCAGATTCATTTCAATAGAATTTATTTAGCAGAACCCTAATTTCATAGTATTCTGTACTTTGAAGATATACCACATATAGACATCTTCAAGACAATACCCATGTTTATACAGAGTACATATTGTATAGCCTACTATATATTAATTACCGTAAATAATTTGACATTAATTGGCAAGTAGCTGCATCATATTTTGTCATTTCCAATTGCTAAAAAATTCCCCACTTGAGGTTTATAACCATTTACCATGCCTTTTACCCAAATTGTCTCCATAGCATTTTCATATTTCAACATAAAGAACTGATTTTGTGATCTGAAAATGTTTATTTAATATTGTGAAATTGGTACTATGGTTCCCACTTCCAATTTGTAATGTCTCTTTTGGTATTTATCTCTGGAATTATCCCCAGAATAACACTACATTGTGTTGGCATAAGTCAAGTTATGCCTCCTTGGAAACAGAACACAAAGCAAATATGAATAGTTTCCAAAATCCTCTATACTTAATTTGACCATCAAACTGTTTTGGAAGTGGATTTTTGCTATTACTTCTCTTGTTTCTTTTGGCCAGTTTCCGAAATGAGGCCTGGGGGTGCTACAGGCGTCAATCTGGAGCCCATTTCTCAGCTGCAGAGGCCTTCCCTGAAGGTTTATGATAGCGAAATGCAGGCCAGGGGCGACGTGTGCAAGTGGAAGCAAGCGGCCGCAGAAGAAGTGGGCCGGCAAGGTGAGGCAGATATTGGGGTGTTTGAGGCTGGCCTGCAACTGTCCGAAGGTAAGTAGGGCAGCTCCACCCCCTCAATCCCACTCTAGCTTAATTTTTACCTGTACGCCTTGCCCCACCCCATGCACCCTGGAGTGGGCGGGGTCTTAACTAGGGCTTATTTTGGCGGGTAGGGCTTATAATTGAGCACATATGTAAAAATCAAGCTAGGGCTTATTTTCAAGATATGTCTTATTTTCGGGAAAACACTGTCCAAATAACACCATTGGAAGGTATCTTGGAGGTTTTCTAATCCAACTCTCTGCTCCAACAGGAAACCCTATACCACTATAGATAAATGGTTGTTCAATCTGTTCTTCAAAAACCTTGAGGGATGGAAGATTCACAACTTCTGGAGGTAAGCCGTTAGACAAATTAATTGATCTCACTGTCAGGCAATTTCTCAGTTCTACGTTGGCTCTCTCTTTAATAATCTTCCACCCATTACTTCTTGTCCTGCTTTCAGATGCTTTAGAGAATAAGTCGACCGCCCCTCTTCTGTGTAACAGCCCCTTAAATATTGGAAGACTGCTTTCATGCCACCCCTAATCCTTCTCTTCATTAGAATAGAATATCCAGTTCCTGCAATCATTCGTTGTATGTTTTAGCCTCCAATCCCCTAATCAGATGCAAAGAATGAATTAAGCATTATATTAAGCATCTCCCTGATGCTGGTGACCTCCCTACCATGTTTTCCCATTAGTGAACCAATCATTTCCTTGATTTTTTTTATTGTTTTTCACAGGTTATTATTGTTGTTGTTGTTGTTGTTGTTAATCTTCAATTCAATTCACAGTCTAAGACTGGTAAAAACTTAACAGTTCAAGTCCTAACCAAGGACCTAAGCACTGTTAAGGTAACATCTTGAGTATATAGGCAGTTCCGAGTAAGGTGGTTTCTTGCAAAGTCAGAATATTCAGAAGTTCAAAATTTCCATGCATCTAGGCAACCCTTTGGGTACTGCTCCAAGGGCTCCTATTACAATTGATACAACCATTGATTTATTCCTCCACAATCACTCGACTTCAATTTGCAGTTCACAATATTTCATTATTTTGTCTAGTTGTTTCTCTTCAATTCATGCATCACCTGGTATTATTGCAATTCAATGAACCAGGTTTCCCCCCCCCACCCCGCTTTTTTTTTCCATAATAGTGATGTCAGGTGTTGTGGATCATGATTATTTGTTTGGATCAGTCTGTGAAATTTTGCTTCAGCAACAGGAATTTGTTGCAAGTCTTAGTTCATTCTTAGTTTTTCTGACTTCATTCTTGCACATTTGGGCTATTTGCTGCTATTTGAGGTATTTGGTGGTAATTCTGTTATGGATTAATCAATTTGATATACAAATGGCCTATATTAAATGGAATAAAGAATTACAAATTCTAATTTTATCCAGACAGTGGAAAGGATTAATATTAATGCCAAAAATGTTACTAGAACTTAGACTACATCTTATTCAACAACAAAAATATTTTGATGGAACTTGATGATACTGATATAGAAAATGCTTGAATAAATTGTCATATTATTGGACGGTTAATAAAATTAGTTATTTATTTAAACTTATGTTTATACAGCATCTATAATTTTCCCGTTAGTGGAAGAATGTATTAAATGTGTTAACTTTGAGACAGGATTTAATATTTCCAAAACATTTTATCACATGAATGTGAACACATGAACAAAGAAAGTGTAATTTCCATGCTCCACTTTTGAGTAAATCAATTATTTTTCACCATTGGAAAGATAAATATATGGGCACAGCTACTCAGTGATTTCCTTGGTTTACTCAGTGATTTGCTCGGTTATTAGCAACTTTTGAATATACTTACCAGTATAGCTTAATTGTGGATTATTATAATAAAATATGATAGCATAGTTGAAATGGATATGTAGAACTTTATATACATATCCTGACTATACACCCTGTATATTTTAGTTTTATCAAAATGGCAGGGACCTAACAGAGGCAGAAGACATTAAGAAGAGGTGGCAAAATTACACAGAAGAACTATACAAGAACAAGCTTTACGTCCTTGATAACCAGTGGTGGTATTCTACGGTTTGGCCCGGTTTGGCCAAACCGGTAATTCCGATGATCATCTGTAAGTGAACTGATTCGCGATCAATTGCAGGGCCCTCCCACCTGCCCCGGCTCTATACTGACCTTTATTTCCTGCTTTTCAATCCCAGCTGCTTTATGTGGCACAGCCAATTGTCAAGTGTCAGCTGTTTTATACACAGGGCTTGCATCAGAAGGTGAGTTACAAACACTGCATGTGTGCAAAGCACATGCTCACACCGAACCAGTAGTAAAAAAAATTTGAAACCCACCACTGCTGATAACCACGATGGGGTAGTCACTGACCTCAAGCCAGACATCCTAGAATGTGAAGTCAAATGGGCCCTAGGAAGTCTGAGCAACAACAAAGTTAGTGACAGTATTCCAGCTGAGCTATTCAAAATCTTAAAAGACAATGCAGTAAAAGTTCTGTACTCAATTTGCCAGCACATTTGGAAAACTCAACAGTGGCCACAGGATTGGAAAAGGTCAGTTTACATTCCAATTCCAAAGAGGGGCAATGCCAAAGAATGTTCAAACTAGCGCACCATTGCACTCATTTCACATGCTAGCAAAGATATGCTCAAAATCCTGCAACTGTGATGGCGAACCTATGGCACACATGCCACAGGTGGCATGCAGAGCTATTTGTGCGGGCACACAAGCCCCAGCCAAACTTAACTGCACTGCGCAAGTGCGTGCCTCCCAACTGATTTTCAGCCGATTTGAGGCTGTTTTCACTCTCCCAGAGGCTCGAGGGAAGCCTCTGCAGCCTCGGGAAGCCGAAAATTGGGCCTTCTGGAAATACCGGAAGTGCTGAAATGGGCCCATTTTCAGCCTCCAGAGGCTTCCCTCAAGCCTCTGGAAGGGCGAAAACAGGCCGAAAACCAGCTGGAAGGAGTGCATATGTGCAGTATAGGTAAGGGGGAGGGGTGCATTGCATTGTGGGTGCCGGCAGGCGCACACGCGCTATTGCACGTGCTCCCACTTTCAGCACACCAGAACAAAAAGGTTCTACATCACTGTCCAACAAGCAAGGCTCCAGCAGTATGTGGACCAAGAACTACCAGAAGTACAGGCAGGATTTTGAAGAGGCAGAGGAACTAGAGGTCAAATTGCCAACATACGCTGGATCATGGAGAAAGCTAGGGAGTTCCAGAAAAACATCTACTTTTGCTTCATTGACTGTGCTAAAGCCTTTGATTGTGTGGATCACAACAAATTGTGGCAAGTTCTTAAAGAGATGGAAGTACCAGACTATCTTATTTGTCTCTTGAGAAACCTACATGCGGGTCAAGAAGCAACAGTGAGAACAGGACACGGAACCACTAATTGGTTCGAAATTGAGAAAGGAGTCCGGCAAGGCTGTATACTGTCACCCTGCCTATTTAACTTATATGCAGAGCACATCATGAGAAAGGAGGGGCTAGATGAATCACAAGTTGGAGTTAAGATTGCCAGGAGAAATATCAACAACCTCAGATATGCAGATGATACCACTCTAATGGCAGAAAGTGAAGAAGCACTAAAGAGCCTCTTGACGCGGGTGAAGAAGGACAGTGTAAAAGTTGGCTTGAAACTCAACATTAAGAAAACTAACATCATGGCATCCGGCCCTCTCAATTCCTGGCAAATAGATGGGGAAGAAATGGAGGTAGTGACAGATTTTATTTTCCTGGGCTCCAAGATCATACTGCAGATGGGGACTGCGGCCAAGAAATTAAAAGACGCTTGTTCCTGGGGAGGAAACCTATGGCAAATCTAGATAGCATACTAAAAAGCAGAGACATCACCCTTCCAACAAAAGTGTGTATAATCAAGGCTATGGTTTTCCCAGTTGCAATGTATGGCTGTGAAAGTTGGACTATAAGGAAGGCTGAGCGCCAAAGAATTGAGGCCTTTGAACTATGGTGCTGGAGAAGACTCCTGCGAGTCCCCTGGACTGCAAGGTGATCAAACCGGTCAGCCCTAGAGGAGATCAACCTGGACTGCTCTTTAGAAGGGCAGATCCTGAAGATGAAATTCAAATACTTTGGCCACCTAATGAGAAGGAAGGACTCACTGGAGAAGAGCCTAATGCTGGGAACGATTGAGGGCAAAAAGAAGAAGGGGACGACAGAGAATGAGGTGGCTGGATGGAGTCACTGAAGCAGTAGGCATGAACTTAAATGGACTCTTGGGGGTGGTAGAGGACAGGGAGGCCTGGAGGAACGCTGTCCATGGGGTCGCGACGGGTCAGACACACCTTTGTGACTAACAACAACCATAAATATTTCATTTTAGTGTTTTCTCTTTCTTTATAATTTTGATTAATAAAATAAAGATTTCATTTATTTGATAAAATATACTGTATTTCTACATGAAGTTGATCATTATACAGATAATTTTGTGTATTTTATTTCTCTTTGAGTTTTTAATAGTTTTGTATGTATGTCCGGGGTAGGTGTTAAAATTAATAAAGATGAAAAAAATAAATGAATAGCAGTAGTCCATATGGAAAAATGTAGCTGGTTTTTTTTTTGCCAAAGGTGCTCAAAACAGGAAAGCATGAAGTTCAAATGGTCAGTGGAATTTTCCTACATGTGCATGGTTTACTTGAAGCACCAGTTCCCATTACCAGGAGCAGAAAATGTTAGAACTTTTCTAATGTAAAATTAGGATACAAACATACCTGTACTGTATCCAATTTAAAAAATGAAAATTGAATCATATATTTCAGCTTTCTTTGGTATGTTTCATTTCAAGTATTTTTCTTATATGTACTGTATGGAAATATAAATACCCTGTTCCATTTGCAATGGACCTTCTCAACTTTCCATCTGTACATAATCTGCATTAGAGGAGAGAAGCATCCTCTCTCTCTCTCATAATACTAAGTGACTGGGGACAAACTGGTTAGCTAAAGAGAGAAAATAAATCTGCTTTGTCCACCTGTTGCTCTCTTGCTTGATAATGATGGGATGAAAAATAATGCCTGAAAGGAAATAGATGGTGCAGGAGATACTGTAGTTCTATGAACAGTCATGTTGTCCTTTTTACATATGCATTATAAATACACTGCCCTTTTATCTACTATTGTAACAGCTATATTAAATAGCAGATTTGTGTTAATGCTAGTATACAAAGGTTAAAACAAGAGGCTGCATAGAGTTCAACAAATAATGTATTAGTACAGGTGGTTCTCAATTTACAACAGTTCATTTAATGACTGTTTAAAGTTACAACAGCACTTTAAAAAGTAACTTATTACCATTTTTCACTTTTTCAACTGTTGCATTCCTGTGGTCATAGAATCATAGAATAACAGAGTTGGAAGGGACCTAGGACATGTGATCAAAATTCAGGTACTTGGCAACTGACTCATTTTTATGATGGCTTCAGTGTCCCAGGGTCGTGTGATCATGCTTTGCAACCTTCTGACAATCAAAGTCAATGGGGAAGCCAGACTCATTTAACAGCCATGCTACTAATTGAACATCTGCAGTTATTCATTTAACAACTGTGGCAAGAAAGCTCATACAATGGGGCCAAACTCACTTAACAACTATCTCGCTTACCAACAGAAATTTTGGGCTCAAGTGTGGTCATAAGTCAAGGACTACCTGTATTCCTTTTTTAAAATATTGGTCTACCCTCAAAAAGCGTATATTGTATTGCTTGTTATGTTAGACCTGAAGATGCTCTTTTTTCCCTATGATTTCTTTTATGTTCAGAAAACATGCTGTAGGTATTTGAAAGAAATATTCACAAATGTACAGTGCTGTTTGTGCAGAAAGTTTGAAACGAAAATATTCCAAACCTAGCAGGTGACTGGATAAATGTATGATCTGAAAAATATTTTGCCTTTTTTATTAAAATTTTTATTATACATCACATTTCCATTTCTGCAATGACAGTGTACTGTTGTATCAAATCTCATTTAAATATACATAGTTTTATACACCCTGATTGTAACCATTTTTCTCATAATTATACAATGTAATTTCTTTTGAATATACATATTATTTTATACCATAATTATAACCCTTATTCTCATAGTTATACCATATAGTCTTCACCTCTAGTCACTCTATAGACTATCATCTGTAGTCAAGTACAATCCATTAATAATATTACTTATAGTGTATATACTTATATATATATATATATATATATATATATATATATATATATATATATATATATATATATGTATGTATGTATGTATGTATGTGTATGTATGTATGTATATGTATATGTATATGTATATGTATATGTATATATGTATGTATGTATGTATGTATATATATATATATATATATATATATATATATATATATATATATATATATGGATCTTTGGTTATTCGGGTTCTCTCCCGCGAAGATTCAAAGTATCTAGGCAAAACGTTTCGGCGAGGTCCCACTCGCCATCTTCAGGCTGGTGCTTTCGGCTTAGTGCCAGTGCAAGCAGTGTGTGACCGGAGCTGCCATCTCTCTATATACAAGTGGTGGGGGATGGTGTGCTGGGCTGGTTGGCTGTGCTGCAGCCTCTTGATTGGTTGATGGAGTTGATGTTGGTATAATGGGCTGTGTAATGGCCTTTTGTTGTGGAGATATCCTGGATCTTGTGCTGTCATCTCCTGGGTCGTTAGCCTCTTGTGTTTTAACGGCTTGGGTAATGGGTTGTGTGATGGGCTTGTGAGTTCTTTTGTTGTGGTATCCTGGGTCTTGCGTTGTAATCTCCTGGGTCGTTTGTGTTTTGATCTCTTTTCCATTAGCCTCCTGTGTAGTAACAGCTTGGGTAATGGGTTGTGTGATGACCTGTGAGATTTATTGCTGTGGTATCCTTGGTCTTGTGCTGTGATATCCTGGGTCATTTGCTGTGTTGTGACTTCTTGAGTTCTTGAGGTGTAATTTCTTGAGTTTTCTGATGTGATGTCCTGAGCAGGTGGCTGTGATGTAGCATTTTGGGTTTTTAATATGGCTTTGAGTTTGGGGTCTGTGTTCGTTTGGCTTCGAGTTCGTGGTCGTGCCACATCTTCATGGTGGGGGTCAGTTCGCTTCATGTATGGTTCAGAGGAGTTTGAAGTGGGTAGTGATGCAGCTGCAGTGCGGCTTCTGGTCTGTGGTCGTGTCTCATCTTCTGTGTGGGTGTGAGTCTGATTTTTACGTGGAAGTGTGGTGGTGGCATCTTGTGTGGCCCTCATGGGTGTGGGTCTGGTGTCATTTATCATGTTGGGTACTCGTCTGTTCATGAGGGCGGGTTTCCAAATGGCTGGTAAGCGGGAGGTGTCATCTCTTTTATTCATGCTGTGTGGGCGTTTTTCTATCTCTATGGCTTCTCTGATTATTCATTGCTTCTCTGATTCATGGCTTCTCTGATTATTAATTCATGGCTTCTCTGATTATTTGTCTCTGATTATTTCTCTGATTATATCATGGCTTCTCTGATTATTAATTCATGGCTTCTCTGATTATTAATAATCAGAGAAGCCATAGAGATAGAAAAACGCCCACACAGCATGAATAAAAGAGATGACACCTCCCGCTTACCAGCCATTTGGAAACCCGCCTCATGAACAGACGAGTACCCAACATGATAAATGACACCAGACCCACACCCATGAGGGCCACACAAGATGCCACCACCACACTTCCACGTAAAAATCAGACTCACACCCACACAGAAGATGAGACACGACCACAGACCAGAAGCCGCACTGCAGCTGCATCACTACCCACTTCAAACTCCTCTGAACCATACATGAAGCGAACTGACCCCACCATGAAGATGTGGCACGACCACGAACTCGAAGCCAAACGAACACAGACCCAGACCCCAAACTCAAAGCCATATTAAAAACCCAAAATGCTACATCACAGCCACCTGCTCAGGACATCACATCAGAAAACTCAAGAAATTACACCTCAAGAACTCAAGAAGTCACAACACAGCAAATGACCCAGGATATCACAGCACAAGACCAAGGATACCACAGCAATAAATCTCACAAGGTCATCACACAACCCATTACCCAAGCTGTTACTACACAGGAGGCTAATGGAAAGAGATCAAAACACAAACGACCCAGGAGATTACAACGCAAGACCCAGGATACCACAACAAAAGAACTCACAAGCCCATCACACAACCCATTACCCAAGCCGTTAAAACACAAGAGGCTAACGACCCAGGAGATGACAGCACAAGATCCAGGATATCTCCACAACAAAAGGCCATTACACAGCCCATTATACCAACATCAACTCCATCAACCAATCAAGAGGCTGCAGCACAGCCAACCAGCCCAGCACACCATCCCCCACCACTTGTATATAGAGAGATGGCAGCTCCGGTCACACACTGCTTGCACTGGCACTAAGCCGAAAGCACCAGCCTGAAGATGGCGAGTGGGACCTCGCCAAACGTTTTGCCTAGATACTTTGAATCTTACGCGGGAGAGAACCCGAATAACCAAAGATCCACATACAAATACCGCGAGAACCTCAGAAAACATATATATATATATATATATATATATATATATATATATATATATAATCTGTTTTCTTATGTTTTCACGGGTATTTATATGTATGGTATTTAGATTTCTTCGGGTATTTTCCCACGTCTTAATAGTTGTGCTTTTAAAATTATAGCAGAATCTCATCTACCATCCTCAGGCTTGTGTATTGGTCTTTTTTCTTAATCGTGTGTGTCAGGCTTTGGCAACCGTTTCAGTTTGAAGTTGGTGCTGGCTTCCTGTTTTATTTGAATGTTTTTTTCTTCATCCTGATTGTCTGGGAGTCTAGGTCTGTGTTGTTTTTTTTAAAAAAAACAAGTTTTATTGATTTTCAAAACACACAAGTCATCATTATCCATTACATGTTTAAACCTTTTTCCATTATAAATTTAACAAGTCAGATAAACTATAATTCTGTTTTAAACCATTTCCATACAAACATACCAAAAACCTCTTATCCAATTTCCCTTTATTTCTCTTTACTCTTATTCAATTTTATTATTATTATTTCATCTACTTCTTTCTGACTTAGTTACCATTATTCTCATTCTATATTTCTACAAGGTTTTATTAATTTTCCCCCAAAAAAAACAACATAATCACACAACACACAAAACATAAAAAGATCTTTTGGAAAGTAACTTGGACCCAGGTATCTCTCTTTTCATGGACTTCAATTATATCCAGGCTCATCTTACATATCATTACTTATTTTATTTACCATTCTAAGTCTTCTATATTAACTTCTCCACATATTTCACTCTTCTTAATTCTATCTTAATTAATCATCTTAATTTGAGTCATTATATTTATATCTTTTGTCCATTCTCTATTATACCTTTGTCTCATTCCTTTTAAAAAAAAGAAATTTCTCCTGAAATCACTAATCAGAGTATGATGCCTTTCTATCTCCCCACTAAATTAATCAAATTAATCTTTAAAATACCCAATCCGATTTTGCTTGGTACATTCTAACTGAATAATACATCTAAAACAATTAAATACATAGTTAAGCAATAGATTTAAATATTAAAAACAAAATACTATAATGAAAGTTTTATAATAACATCAATACCATAATCTTAATAAACTCTTTAATTAAAGTTTAATATTCTAAATCTCCCCTCATATTATATTTTCAAACCAATCATTATTAACATTCCAACATTTTGATCTCTTATCAACTCTCAAGCCATTTAAATTTTCTATTTCTGATACAATACTACAATATCATCTTATGTACCTTGCAAAATCTCTTTAAAGAAATTATACTTATCCTTTATCCCTAAAAAAAATTTCTTTTTTCTCATTTAATTTCAAAACTTTGTAGCTTTTCTCCACCTTTTCCCTTTCTTTCTTCCCCAACAAACCTTTCTAGCCCCCTTCTTCTAGCCTCTGCCTTACTGGCTTCCCTTCTCTGTCGCATTCCTCTTCCCTTTTGTTTACCATCCTTATATTGATTTTGCACCTTGTTTTTCCCTTTCTTAAATGTTTTTTTAAATCTTAAGTCCTTTATTTCTCTTCTTT